>NW_013669103.1:115028-116450 GCF_000517525.1 Limulus polyphemus
ACACACACACACACACACCTCTTATTTTGAACTCGAAATGGAGAATTTAAAAGGAACGCGGAAAACAACAACTCCGGTTTACGTGATTTTAATCACAAATGTTAGGCCTTTGTAATATATCGCTGTTTGATAGTTGTTCCGGATGTGATGTCACAAAATCATTCGGTGCAATTTTTTTTTTTCAAATACTACTTATAAATAAACCCTAATTTTATATCAGTTCTTCTCAGCTTTTGTATTTCATTTTACTCTGATGAAGACTAAGACAAAATCTGAGCTTATTAAGTTTTTTTTTTAATCTAAGGTTAGTAAATTACTCACTTGTAGCGTGAGCGGTTTTGAGTTTGAATCCACTGTCTAGGAAAATTGTATCACTACTATGTATATTTTCGAACGTAAAAAGTAACAAGAAGCACTATGCATATCGTAATACTGATAGCATATCTTCAAACTCAGATGTTGTTTCTATTATAAATTAAAATAAAGCTTTATTAGGTGTATTTAGAAAATCCACATTAACTATTATAAATTTTAAGTAAACCTAAATGTGTAATAGTAAAATAAGATACTTGCTTTTATGTACCAGTTTCTTTTCTTTATAATACAATTCGTATTCCGCTTATTTGTTTGTTTGAAGTTAAGCACAAAGCTACACAATAGGCTATCTGTGCTCTGGCCACCACGGGTATCGAAACCCGGTTTCTGGTGTTGCAAGTCCGCAGACATACCGCTGTGCCACAAGGGGGGGGGGCTGTATTCCACAGTTACAAACTAAAGAATTTGAAACAAAAAATATTTTTAAAAGTTGAAGTTTAATATTTCGTTTATTAGTATTAATGTTAAGGAAATTTGAAATTTTCAACCTGAAAGGCAGATTATGGGACACGTGGGTTAAACATCATTTTAGGGTTCCCAATTTTTAACTGCTAACCAGAGGAAGACAAATTAGTGAATAGCGCCCACCGAATACACACAGATACTCTTAACCGAATAGAGAAACTGACAGTTACTTTTATAACGCGTCTACAGCTGAAAGTCCGGGGCCTGTTAAACGGCATCACGACTCGAACATCTGGACCACGCTTGGTCCGTCAAGAAAGATATATGGATTTTTTTTTTGCGAAGGTTATGAATTTCTAATTATCATTCAGAAGTTTATCTCTAGGTTATCTAAGTGTAATAAGAGCTCAATTTGATGAGGTGAAACACTACTTATCATATTTACGTTCAAAGCAGATTTTAACTTATTAGTCGCGCAACTGGTTGAGAGTTTGTTTGTTTGTTTTGAATTTTGCGCAAAGCTACACGAGGGCTATCTGCGCTAGCCGCCCCTAATTTAGCAGATAGCCCTCGTGGGAAGGCAGCTAGTCTTCACCACCCACCGCCAACTCTTGAGCTACTCTTTTACCCACTAATAGTGCG
>NW_013669103.1:117466-126780 GCF_000517525.1 Limulus polyphemus
GTTGCTTTACAATGACTTTATTCATCCTAGTATTCTACTACATGTTGGATTTAAGACAATTTATGTTAGAATGCAAAAATTGGTTCTCAGACTCACAGGTAAGCTTCTGGAGCAACAGGTGAAACATTTACAAAAGTATGTTTCAGATATTCGCGCTAGCCGTCCCTTCTTTTGAACTGGTAGACTAGACGAAAGATCAGATTGTCAAAATCATCCAACACCAATTCTTGAGCTACCCTTATCTGAAGGACTAGTGGAATTTGACCGTCATTCATATAATGCACTCATGGCTCCAAAAAAGCGGAACGATTTTGCGAGAACGAGATACGATTCACGAATCATCGAAAATATATAGTACGGTATGCCAACTGCTAGATGAAGTATTCTGGGTCCGGAATGCTCATGTGTTCTGTCTTAAGCCTAACATAAATCTGCCCATGTGTTCTGTCTTAAGCCTAACCTAAATCTGCCCATATGTTCTGTCTTAAGCCTAACCTAAATCTGCCCATATGTTCTGTCTTAAGCCTAACCTAAATCTGCCCATCCATCTGGTCTCGTCTGTGTTAAACCTGTCTCCCAGCAAGATGGCCAAGAAATAAACCCCTCTTGATCAACAAGATAATTAAGATGAGACTCAACTGGGTCAAAGAGCATGTTGACTGGACTAAAGCAATGTGGAGCAAATTGATTATTTCAGGTAAATCAAAGTTCAACCTGCAGGGGTCTGAAAAACTTTGTATGACGTCGATGTGGAGAAGAGAGTTATCCAGTTGTTTAATAGCAATTGTGAAGCATCTGCAGGGTTAGGTGATATAAGAGTGCATCTGTGGCCAGGGTGTGGGACGCCTGCATTTTGTCAAAGGCACTGTCAATGCCGAAAAGTACATCAGTATCATCGAGTTTCAGTTAAAGCCAACAATTCGGGATCATTTCGGTGAAGCTGACCAGTGCACATTCCAGGATGACTATGTTCCATCCTACAGGGCCTGACCAGTGCACATTCCTGGATGACTCTACTCCATCCTACAGGGCCTGACCAGTGAACATTCCTGGATGACTCTGCTCCATGCTACAGGGAGAAAATTCTACCAATTCAAACAGTTCTAACTTTTGACTGTCAGTTGTTGATAATACCATTCAGTATCTTAATAACTGATTATTTATCATTATTCCTCCTCGTTATCTAGTTATCCATATGCTGTCTAATTTTATAACACTCGGAAATCCTGTCAAAATAATAGCTCAAAGCAAATTTTCATCGTTTCTAATACAATGTTTATTTAATATACAGCTGTACCCAATCCAGTACTTGTACAAAAAATTCCTTACATTGTGGCGGCGCTAGCATCGCTGAATTTTAGTAAATAAACGCTAGAGATGAACCCACTTGGTAACTGAATGATTTTATGTTTGTTTAACTACACAGTGGGCTATCTTTGCTTTGCCCACCACGGGTATCGAAACCCGGTTTCTAGCGTTGTATGTCCGCAGACATACCGCTGTGCCACTGCGTGGCGGTAACAGAATGAATAACGTATTTTAACTTTACATAAATTTTCTTTTTTACACAACTGTTTTTAGTACCATGTCAATTCTGACAAAAGAGTTAGCACACAAAAGGTGCAACGAATTTAAAAGGAAAAGGCCCAAGACTCGAGTACTTTGAAATGGTTGACTGTTCTTCTTTAGGGAGGAGGACTATTCGAAAGTGATTGCGTTTTAGTCTCGTTTTTTTAAATGCGTTGTTCATGTCAAAAAACATTTATTTTGATAACTGTTTTGAGTTAAAAACGATTTATGCTATGCTAATAGGCGCTTTTTAAAAGTATTTTGAAGTGATACATTATATCTTTCTATAATTTGTTGATCTTTTTTTAACAATTTAAATCAAGTTGATTTCTCCGCATCCGTAACAGGCGAATTTTTAAACTACATCTTACCGAATCCCCCCGACCCGTCCCCCCGGTTGCTCAACGGTAAGACTGATAGCTCTTTTGTTGTTTAAGTGCCGATTTAGGTTAGGCTTAAAACAGAACATATGGGCAGATTTAGGTTAGGCTTAAGACAGAACATAAGGGTTGAGTTAACTCCACGGAAAAAAAAAAAGCAGTCATTGTTTCTTAGAGCAAAAAAAGAGAGACTGTCGACAATGCAGATTGCCATAAAAATTAAATGTAACCAGTCTACTGGCAGATATAGAGAGATAGGCTGTGTGGAGCGGCGGAAGGGAACGGTTAGGAAGAAAGCTTCCACAGCAGCTGACGATCGTGTTCTGAAACGCATGAGCCTGCAGAATCGTCGACTGTCGTCGGCAGATCTCAAAAGAGCATGGAAGGAAACTTCAGTGTTCACTGTCACCGCTCGCGTGTGTGTCAATAAATAACAAATATTTTTGAGAGACTTTCTTATAGAGTGGTGGAAAAAGTTATGACCTCATCCAATTTTTTCACATTTTCACCGGGATCATCATCTGTTTTGAGGCCCTAATGCATGTTGGTACAAATTCTGTTTCGAGGTTGTCTAGTTATTAAATCAACAGCTTTATAAGCTGTCTGGGTATTGTATCAGCCATTTTTTATTTTGGGCTATACATTTAGATTGTTATTGAGAGTCAGTTTAGAAGCCCATCTGCTTAAAAGTGCTTGTGTTGTTATCATGGTCAAGGGTTGAGTTCACTATAACAGAAAAAAAAATGTACACAGATAGCCCGTTGTGCAGCTTTGTGCTTAACTACAATCAAAACTTTAGCGTACATACTATCTGCTGTGTCTACGGCGGGGAATCGAATCCCAGATTTTAGCATTGTAAGTCAGTCAACTTACCGGGGACTAGCTTTTTAAATTAACGATGAGCCAATTGGTGTCATTTTACACAGATTTATTTTTTTGCGGTTAAAAGTATACCTTACCATAACATGTAATTCCAGAACTTGAAATATGAACATGATTAATGAAATTGAACTGGGCGTCTAGTGATTTTGATTTTCGACCCGTTGCCTCAAAGTCGCGCTCCGTCTTTGGGTGGGGGTTGTGTATATGTTATAAAGGTGACTGTCAAATCTCACCATTAGGCAGTGGATACTGTTCATTAACTGCCTTCCCTCTAGCATACCAGTTCAGTATTTGGGAAGGTTGACACAAATAGATATCCAAAATAATCAACCAACTAACTTAATGAAATTTAAAGATATAACGTTAATTACGTAAACCTGTAGGAGTAGAACCCATTAGTAATTTTGAAAAGAGTTGTTTTCTTTGAGTACAGCTACACAATAGGCTATTTGCACTCTGTTTACCACGTGGATTCTATCGTTGTAAATCCACCTGTTCAACCATATTTGTTTTATCTAATGAAACATAGGAACATCTATCTACTCTAAAGAGTACGGAATATATTTTATTTAATTTTCATATGTTCCAAGATCACCATTATTTTATAGATATGGCTTTTACAGGGTTTGCATGAGTTTCGTAACAACTGCGGATTTAAATTTCATAAAAGTTGTTTTGCTTTTAATAACCTATTTTCCCATAATTCAGCTACGCAGATTTCGAAAACAATGTTATAGTTTTGTATCACGTAAGGATTTTTTTTTACAAATCGGGAAGAAGAAAAAATCTTATTAAGATCAAATTGTTATTTCGTTTACCACAATGAACATTTTTTATTATTATGTTTGTCATGTTTTGGTTCTAGAACGATCGCTAAGACTCTCACGTCGCGATTGGTCTAGAGAAATCTATAGCCAGTGGTTATCAATATTTTAAGCATAACAAAATATGACCCGATTTCAATAAAAATGATTCACTTATGTAAAAGTACATACGAAGTTTTATGAATAATCTGTACGTTATGGAGAAAACTGGATATCATTTTCGGATTTAACGTACCGGAATTACTGTAGAACATGTAAAAATTTCAAGACAATAAAACTATCGCAGACCTGTGTAATTTACATATAAGGAATGATTCTCAAACTAAGTCGTCTGAAGTTCTTATCACTGAAGTTTTTAATGAGGTACTATTTATGGACAATAGCATTGAATCATCAATGAACTCGTGTGTGTTAAAAACAGGAATTGTGTGATGCAAACAGAAAATAGTTCTGTTCTGTATGAATCTGTTGAGATGAGATGAACGTTTCCTTCACTTCAGTAACTATGTTTGCTTTGAATTTCGCGCAGTTATACGAGGGCTATCTGCGTTAGATGTCCCTAATTTAGCAGTGAGAGATTAGAGGGAAGGCATCTAGTCAACACCGTCCACCGCCAACTTTTGGGCTACTTATATTATAATGCCCTCACGGCTGAATGGGCGAGCATTTTCGATGACGGGGATTCGAACCCATAGATTGCGATTCGAGCGCTCTAACCAAAATGGCTATGCAAGGCCTAATTTTAAATGGATTACGGGATACTTGATTGATACATCGTGGAATTCCACAATGTTGTTCCTTGGTGGCTCAGTCGTACGTTTTCGAGATTATGACGCAAAAATTCGAGGTTTTGTCCTCGTAATGAATTCCGCGAAGATAGCCTATTGTGTAGTTTTCCGTTAAAACAAACATTCATTGTTCAGTAATTATGCTAATATGTTAAATATATAAAAATGTTTGTATCATTTTTTTATGGTTTCAATATAGAGATGTTATGTACAAAAGTGTAGTATTTGACCCGTCTTCTTTCTTTTTCTATGCTTCTAAGACGTGTATGTGCAAATTAAAATGTTATTTTTGTAAGTCTGAACGGTTCCTGTGTTCACTGGTTATACTTGTATTGCCAACGTATCAGGCAGTAAATGTTGATGTATAAAATACGGGACAAATAGACTAATGTATGGGTCTGTATGTGTGTAAATTACATCATTCATTATGTAATGTTAGTTTCGTTAAAAGCATTGGTTAAGATGTTTAATGTATATGTTTATTCTTGTTATTTTCCATTTATTATATATATATATATATATATGTTACAAAGGTATTCCTTGTATGATCTAATGAAATAAAGACGAGAAGACTTTACAACAGCTACTCTGTTACAAAGATATTCCTTGTATGATCTAATGAAATAAAGACGAGAAGACTTTACAACAGCTACTCTGTTACAAAGATATTCCTTGTCTGACCTAATAAAATAAAGACAAGAAGATTGGACAACAGCCACTCTGTTACAAAGGTGTCCATTTTCTGTTTAATGAAATAAAGGCGAGAATACTCGAGGACAGCTACTCTGTTAGAAAGGTGTCCATTTTCTGTTTAATAAAATAAAGACGAGAAGACCCGAGGACAGCTACTCTGATACAGGGGTATTCCTTGTCTGATCTAATGAAATAAAGACGAGAAGACCCGAGGACAGCTACTCTAATACAGGGGTATTCCTTGTCTGATCTAATGAAATAAAGACGAGAAGACCCGAGGACAGCTACTCTGATACAGGGGTATTCCTTGTCTGATCTAATGAAATAAAGGCGAGAAGACCCGAGGACAACTACTCTGATACAGGGGTATTCCTTGTCTGATCTAATAACGTCAAACCTAGCACTATATACTTCTTCCACATATATTTTTCAAAAGACTGATTACAAACAGTAGCATATCATTAACAGAACACTTTATTATTTTCACACCGTTAACCGTGTTTACCTTGTCATCAGGACTGACATTTATAGATACAACATAGATAATAATAATAATATTGCAATATTTGTAAGTTTGATCGTGTTCCTTATAACAAGTATATTTGCTACATTACAAATTAATGTGGAATATCAGTAAAGCTCTGACGAAGGATTGAAAGATCTCGATTGAATCTCTTTCAGTAAGCTATTTGCAAGTCAATGAGAGGAATTCAGGCACAATGATTAGTCGAAGCTGTTCTCATTGGCATTGCAAACGAAGCGAGCAGTAAGTTAACAGTAACTCGAACGTGCATGTTTTATCGCATAAGACGAGGACATTGCTAGTGTAAAGTGTAATCACATCCTGAAATTGGTTCAGTGAAGTTAAATAGGAAGTTGATTTAATAAAAGATGCTTTCGTCAAACTTCATAAGTAGTTTCGTAGAAGTCAACGATCTGAAGTCGATATTTAATATCTGTATTTTCCTTCGCTGCTCTTGTTATAAACGGTAGATTTTGACGGTTTGTGTCTATCATCATATACTTTGTTAACATTAAGATGAAAACTTCAGTCACGAAGTAATCTAGAAAACAGAGTCGTTATTGGCTTTGTTTATGACTTACAACTTTGCAACCAACTAAAGTACTCTTGAGGTTGTCAGCAAAGAAAGCCATTTGATGATGCCGTTCATTTTCCAGACGTCATTATTCTGAAAAAAAAAAAGAAACATGGTTGTTGTTATGGGGGAAAAAAATGATAAAATGAAATTTGAGAATCAATCTTGAAATCCTGTTCAGAACGTATTATTCTCATCTTTTAAACAATTTGCATTTAAAGTACAAGTTCCATTTTGTAAAAAAAAAAATCTCTCATATATCAACTACAGCAAAACGAAAATATTTTGGTTTTGTTTTCGCTTTTATTGCGACGTGCTTAAGAATCCGACGTGGGAATGGTTACGATTTTATAACTAATAATGAACAATAACAAACATAAAGAAACGCCAATTAGAAACTAGAAATTGCAGTAATGTAATTTTTAATCTTAAAAGAAATATCAGCATTGCAAAAACGTTTTCAAGCTCCTGTATTTGTATGGTTTAACCTGCTACTGCCCTTAACTAACTTCCTTCACTGCACTCAGAAACGTCAGTTGTGTCGTTTCATAGCCCTGATAACGCTATTAACTAACCTACTACTGCCCTTAACTAACTTCCTTCACTGCACTCAGAAACGTCAGTTGTGTCGTTTCATAGCCCTGATAACGCTATTAACTAAGCTACTACTGCCCTTAACTAACTTCCTTCACTGCACTTAGAAACGTCAGTTGTGTCGTTTCATAGCCCTGATAACGCTATTAACTAATCTTATATGTTTCTGTAAAACATTTATTTATGTAGTTATAGATAATTTGTTAAAGGTTTTTGAATTATTAAATTCAGCTCCTGATGCGCTCAAAGCTCACGTTAACAGGATGATAAATACTCTTGTCTAAAAAACTGGTTAAAGAATTTCGCCAACCAAGATTTTACAATCAAATGAAAAACATAGTAATATATAGTCCTCAAATATTTCTCTGTATAATATGTGAAGCATTGCGATTATTTGATTGATTAATAAACGCGTAAAACGTCTATTTTAAACACGAACTCTTGCTTGTGTATCAAATTTGTCCATAAGTTGTCAAAGCACACAAATATAATATATATATACATTGTCTTCTGATTGTTCAGCATAAACTTGATGGCTTACGCTGAAATTCTGTTTTCGATCTCTTCGGTGGGCACATCACAGATAGCTCATTATGTAACTTTGCGCTTGACAACAAACGCACATCTACTTTACGAAACCTTTATATTTATATGTGCCTGACATCTGAGGGTCGCGGGTTCGAATCCCCGTTCAACCAAACATGCTCGCCCTTTCAGCCGTGGGGCGTTATAATGTGACGGTCAATCCTATTATACGTTGGTAAAAGAGTAGCCCAAGAGTTGGCGGTGGGTGGTGATTACTGCCTTCCCTCTAGTCTTACACTGCTAAATTAGGGACGGCTAGCGCAGATAGCCCTCGTGTAGCTTTGCGCGACATTCAAAAACAAACAATTATATTTAATGAATATTAGTAGCGTTGGTTTCAGCTCTGCCCACGACAGGTATTGAAACCTGGTTTCTAGCGTTGTAAGTCCGCAGACATGCCGCCATGCCACTGGGGGACGTATGCTAAACACACAAACAAACCTAAATAAATTATGCAATTATTTCAAGTAATTTCTGAAAGAAACCCTAAATAACTTCTAAGAGAAAATATTAATTTAATTGTATGATTAAGTAGTAAGTAGTTAATGATAACTTCTAGAAGAGCATATTAACTTAATGTTGTGGTTATTGAACAATTAACTATAGTAAGTAAGTATCCAGATTCCTGCTTAGTTACTTATGCTAAGTAAGTAGTTAATGATAACTTCTAGAAGAGCATATTAACTTAATGTTGTGATTATTGAACAATTAACTATAGTAAGTAAGTAGTTAATGATAACTTCTAGAAGAGCATATTAACTTAATGTTGTGGTTATTGAACAATTAACTATAGTGAGTAAATAGTTAATGATTTTTTTGTTGTTGTTTTTCAACGTATAATTTGTTCGTTTCTGTTAATTTGTTTGTTGTTGTTTTTTTCAACGTATATTTTGTTCGTTTGTGTTAATTTGTTTGTTGTTGTTGTTGTTTTTCAACGTATAATTTGTTCGTTTGTGTTAATTTGTTTGTTGTTGTTTTTCAACGTATAATTTGTTCGTTTGTGTTAATTTATTTGTTGTTGTTGTTTTTTTCAACGTATAATTTGTTCGTTTGTGTTAATTTGTTTGTTGTTGTTGTTTTTCAACGTATAATTTGTTCGTTTGGGTTAATTTGTTTGTTGTTGTTGTTTTTCAAGTAGGTTTAGTGATTTGCCAGATGAAAAAATATGGTCTTTGCGATAAGAAATATTTCTAAATAGCTTAAAATAGTGTTTTACTTAATTCGTTGTAAGCTGAAAGTGCCCATCAGTTCCAGGACGAGGAAGTGACAATCAGAATATCTGTCCTGATGTTCGAGGAGAGGGAATGATGACCATCCTGGTTTGTCCTTCATCGAGCCTGGCATCAGGACTGTGTGAAATGAGTTCCTTGAAAGCCTGCCCAGGTGTACATTCTACAGAAACAATCTTTCACTAGAGTGTGTTGACTTTACTGAAATAAAGAGTCGTTTGATCAATATCGGATAACACGTCTTTTTCTTCTTCTTCCTCTCGTCCAAGTACAAGTTTCTATTTCTTTCGTGTTCGGTTTTTTGCACTCAATCGAAGTTAAATGGGCGATTCGAACGGCCTTCAGCGTCGATACAACTTCACGAACAATGAGCGGCTACCATACACGGAACACGTATAGCAGAAAGACAAACATGTATACTTCACTGATCTGGTCCTTCAAAGTTAGTTCCAGACATGAGCAATAGTTCAGATTAAAACTGTAAGAGGGAATCTGAAGAGCTTATACGGCTTACATATAGAGTTCATTTTCGCAGTTTATAAACAATTAATGTATTGGTGTATCTGGTTTTAGCTTTTCCTAATATATTGGAAAAAAAAGATCCAAAATTATCCCTACGAGATAAGAAAATCAATGTGTTTAGTGACTGAACATTCTGTCATGTCTGTCAACC
>NW_013669104.1:0-1334 GCF_000517525.1 Limulus polyphemus
AGGTCACTTGTGGCAGGTCATCAAGTAGTACCTATAACAGTGGCCAATTTCTCTACATGCGAGCAGACACTTAAGGAAGGGCATTGTTGGGTGTGTGCCAGGAGGTAGAGTCAGAGCAAGGAATACAACTGTAAAGAAAGGACATACACTTCCAGAATATTTGACTGACCTCTATAAGAAGAGCATAGTCCATTTGTCATCATCACAGGCTCTTCAGGTAAAAGAACTTTTGGCAAATTATGCTGACGTCTTTTCGAAAGGAGATCATGACCTCAGCTGCACAAACCTGGTAGAGCACAGAATAAACACAGGCAATCACCGTCCAATAAAGATCCCTCCAAGGAGAATAGCTCCAGCAAAGCGACAAGAGATGAAGAATGTCATGGGTGGTCTAATTAAGGAAGGGATAGTCTAAAAAATCAGATAGTCTCTGGTCAGCTCACGTTGTATTAGTACAGAAGAAGGATGGGACCCAACGTTGCTGTGTGGACTTCAGGGCTCTTAATAGCATAATCGAAAAAGACTCATACCCACTGCCAAGAATTGATAATACTCTTGATGCCCTAAGTGGAGCCAGGTGGTTTTCAACTATGGACTTAAAGTCAGGTTTCCATCAAGTAAAAATGGCTGAAGCAGATAGACCCGAGACAGCATTTAGTTATGGTCAAGGTCTCTGGCAATACCGAGTTATGCCATTCGGGTTGAGTAATTCTCCAGAAACATTTGAGAGGCTGATGGAACGAGTATTGGAAGGATAGCCCTAGTGTACCTGGACGATGTCATTGTATTTGCAACAACTTTTGACAAGGAAATATCCCGGCTGGAGGAAGTATTCAAGCGTTTGAAAGCAGCAAACCTCAAACTCCATCCCAAGAAATGTCATTTGTTCCAGAAAGAGGTGCTTTACTTAGGCCACATTGTAAGTGAGAGTGGTGTGCAAACTGATCCTGATAAAGTGAAAGCTGTGTGTGACTGGCCAACACCAGACAATGTGGGAGAGTTAAGAAGTATCTTGGGACTCTGTACTTATTACCGGAAGTTTGTGAAGGACTTTGCAACTATAGCTGCTCCACTACATGATTTGACGAAAAAAGGCCAGAAGTTTGAATGGACAGTTTCTTGCCAGTATTCTTTCAAGATGTTGAAGGAAAAATTGGCCTCTGCTCCACTTTTAAAGCTTCCAGATCCCTCACTGCCGTACACAGTGGATTGTGATGCTAATAATGTCGGAATTAGAAGAGTGTTGTCTAAGAAAGTGGGTGTAAACGAACATGTGGTGTCGTATTTCAGAAGGTTCCTGAGTAAACCAGAGAAGAACTATTGTGTAACAGAAA
>NW_013669104.1:2311-6338 GCF_000517525.1 Limulus polyphemus
TGACTGGGATGTCTTACTCCCTCCACTGTTGATGGCCTATAGGATAGCAGAGCATGAAACCACTGGATACACTCCAGCAAAGTTGATGTTTGGTCGGGAACTTCGGTTAACAGGACGCCCACCTTATGAAGAGTTGCCTGAGAATGTGTCAGAGTTTGTGAAAGTGTTAACAGAAAGGATGGATGATATCCACCATCAAGTGCATTCAATTGTGAAACCGTCTGCTGATTCGATGAAGATAACTTATGATAAGAGATCTACTGAAGTCAGCTTTGTACCAGGAGACAAGGTATGGTTGTATAATCCCAGGAAGACCAAAGGGAAGTCTTCTAAGTTGTCTTCTCCATGGGAAGGCCCATACGACATAGTGGATCGTCTCTCAGACGTGACTTTCCGGATAAAATGTGGTTGGCGAGGTAAGCCAAAAGTGGTGCATGCCAACAGGCTTTGGCGTTATCACGGTCCAGGACATTTCAGTTGGGACGAAGTGAACAACAGAAGAAATGATGCTGCTGAAGAGGTGTCACCTGAAGAAGCCACCATCGAAGAAGAAACTCTACTCAGTTTTAAGAAGGGAAACAGTGAAGCCCTTGATGAAGTTACTACCACTGATGTGACTGTTATCGACGATAGGACATTTCTTGATGAAGCAGATGAACCCCATATGAAGCAGAAGACAACGAGACGGAGACCAGTACGGAAGAAGATACGTCCCGTAAAATTAAGAGACTTTGTTGAATTGTAATTTTGTGTTTGTAATTCTGTACATTTTAATTTAGTTATTGTTAATTGTTATTGGTTTAATGTAAGTGGCTATTGTTCGGGACAAACAATACTAAGGAGGGGCAGTGTTGCATCAGCGAGTTCACGTGACTGGTGTCACGCCGCCTATTTTTTAGGAATATCCTGTTTCTTCAAGAATGCCCTAGCATTTACTAGATTGGGGGTAGACTGGTATATATAGGATGGTCACAACGTGACGGAACAACAGTGTAATAAGTAATTGAATGTATGCGGACAAAATATTGTTGGCCTCGTGAGACGTGAATTATAGTGTTGTTATAGAGCGACTGTTGAAATTAAGTGTATCGTAAAGTTGTATTCGGAAAGAATAAAACAGTTTTATTTAAGAAATGACTTGTGTCGCTAAAGATTCGTCGGAACGAATTTACGGAAAATTAACTAGTGAACGGAGACGTAACAGTATTATATTGTCACATAAACAATCTAATGATGCAATTAGTGAACTGTTTTTTTTATTTTTAGCAGGCGTCTACCTCAGTTATCGACAGTATAATAAACACAAATTATATGTGAAATGTTTAGCAGGTAAAACTCAAGAGAAGTACTTTGAAACTTGGTGATCAATAATGAAAAAGGACACAGCTGCTCATTTTATATTTGAGTTTACAACTTTTCTTTTCATTATTCTTTGATGATTTGTCTGCAGGCTGAAGAATCAAATATATCGTTAGTATAAAGATAATAAGAGATAAGTTTTATTGAAAAAATTATATGTATTTTGGAGGTTAGAAATGAAAAATGATATTTTTGAAGTGAAGAATAGCATCTTTAATTTTAATATGAAAATCCCTTTGCACTTTGACTAGTAAAAAAAGATTCAATATATTCACAGATAAATGTTCAATAAAAATCCTTCCTTAAAAAATCTGATTTTTTGTGTCAAAAGACTTGTAATGTTTACTAAAAGTCTGCCAAATTTTGTGAAGATACACATACTTTATTAAAAGTTATAGTATGGAAATTATAATGAGTACAAAGTTGTTATGAGGTCAGTCAATTCAATCGACCCCTTGTTGAGAGAGGTAAGTTAAATAAGGTTAGATTAGGTAAGATAATGAAAAATAATACTAATTATTCTTCACAAGGTATGCTTGTGAGCAGTTTTTGTGTTACATCATTCAGTACAGTAATTTCAGCCACACATTCTCTGAGTGATTTACATCTTGTGTGGTTGAATTATTAGTTAGATACAGTTCAAAGGACAATAAAATTAAGTATAATCAAGTGTAAACTCTTATGACCTTTAGCTATTTAGGATAAACAAATGTAGTTACCTGTTATAATTTGTAGTCATTTTATAAGGTAAAGAAGAGGGTAATTTAGATTTATTTCATATCTGTTATGGTTGTTATGAGGCTGATCAAATCCACTGAGTCCGTGTAGAAATAGGGTAGAAAAGTAACAGGTAAAATATAGTTTAACTGAAAAAAAAGTTTTAGAGATTACGCAAATGAAATTTGAAAATTTTCAGATGAAGACTGAAAAGTGTTTTAATATTAACATGAAAATATCTTTGCACTCCATGTATTCACAGACAAATCTTTAATAAAAAATACATAATTAAAAAATAAGATTCATAACGTTTACTGAAAACTTGCGAAATTTCATGAAGATACAATTAGCATTTTAAAAGTTATAGTTTAGAAACTGATGGTTAATTTTGGGTCACAAGTTTGGTGGAATCCACTGACCCTATAGTAAGAATGTTAAATATGATGTGTCATGAATTATGAACTTGTTGGCATTTTATTGTAACAATATATCACAATTCTGAAACAGATAGAAACAATTTCAGAGCTGACGAGAGCTTGCTTAAATTATTTTTTGTTTTTGATAAAGGGTTTTGTATTACACTGCTGGTAAAGCCTAAACAGATAAAAATATTATAGTCTGTTTGTTTCTACTTCAGAAGTACCCACTAAGCAATATTCAACTAAAGATAATAAAAAAAATGTTTACTTTTCATTTTGGGACAGTAAGCTAAGTTTTAGTTTTTAAAAAGTAAAAAGTTGTCTGTTTATTGAATGAAGGTCATACATATTAAGAACTTTAATGACTAACCCAAATTCTATGAGGCAAAGATGTTGTCATGTCTTTTGTCTGTAAACTGACAGATAATGAAATTTCAAATTTTCTGGCACTTACTAAGCATAACTTGTCTAATTCTGTTTTAGATTTTTTGTAAAAGACACAAAGTATAGAAGTTTGCATATTTTTAAAGATTTTACATCATTTTAGCATTTTTGTCTTATTAATCCAGTTCTATCTTGGAATTTTTTTTTCTTATGGTAGACTTACTTGGACACAACTAAACAAGCGCAGTTTTAACAGTTTAGATGCAGACCCTTAAGTTCTCCATTCTAAGTGGTCTTAATCACATTTAGAGATGATTATCAATAAAGAAGACAAAATTTACTTACTCTTCTTACTAAGACCTAATAAACTTCTAAATTTAATAATTTTAAAAGAAAATTGCTATTCCTGAAACCATTTCTTTTATGAGAAGTGTAGTAAAATTGTACACATTAGGAATTGTAAAAACAAATCATATGATAAATATTAGGAGTTTTCGAGAAAAGCCCTTTATTTCCTAGAAGAACATAAGAAACAAACGTTGTGACTTTCAGAAATCGTAAGATATTGCTCCCAAAGTTTAAAAACTAAAATGTCCAACAGAAATAAAGTCAAAGATCGAATAACCTGTAACAAAGACCTAACAATATTCTAAATTTAAAAAAGAGAATTCCTATTCCTGAATCTCTTTCTTTTCTCCAAAAGTATAGAAAAAAAGAAAAAATCCGATATTTACCAAATTATGAATCAAATTCTTTTGTGAAGAAGTGTATCAAATGAATACCCGACATTCTAAAAACAAATGACGGGATAAGTATAGTGAATTTTCGAGAAAAGAGTTCCCTTTTGAATAAGGTACACCAAGGACATCTTTTTACACTAATAATAATAAAATAAAAGTTGTTAGCTTTGATGAAAAAACAATGTTTAGAAACACGTTATAAAGTACGTATTTTAAATCAGAAATAATTGTGAAGTCTCCTACTGTCTTTATTATAAAAACACAATAATAAAACTGTGATTTGTATGTCGCTTAACATATCGCTTCCAAAGCTAAAATACGAAAATGTCAAGAAGACCTAATAAACTTCAAAATATAAGAGGCCCGGCATGGCCAGGTGGATAAGGCGCTCGACTCGCAATCTGAGGG
>NW_013669104.1:7120-20657 GCF_000517525.1 Limulus polyphemus
GATTGTTATAACGCTTATCAATCGGAAAACTTCAGATATTTGACAAGGAACATTTACAAAGTTCGAACAGATTCGAGAAAGATTCTCGTCGGACATTAGTATTTTTACGAAAACATTACATAAATTCATCATGGAAAACTCGACGTGTGTGGCCGATAATTAACTAAAGACAAAGTTATCTCGCTTCCCGCTAAGCGAATTGTGCGTACGTCAACTAGTGATTAAGTCGCTCGTCCTGAACCCTCGATAAGATGTCGAAGAAATTCCAGACTAAAAGGAAGACTTTATATTGTTTGTAAGTTTGTGAAACTTTTGTTTATAATAACTATTTATAATAATTGTTATTGTAAACTGTTTTGTTGTGTGTATATTAAAACGTATTTGTGTTAAAAAAGAAAACTGCCAATCTTGTTGGCAAATATCATAAACTGACAATATATTGACTGTTACTTAACTACTAAATCCAAAGTACGATTTAAGTAGTAAATTTAAATTATTAGTTAGCGCGGTTTCAGACCATTTGAAATTCTAATACGTAACACGCGATACTGGAGCGACTCAATCATTGTTGTTAGAAGGTATATTGCCTTTAGATTCGAGTTTTGACACTGGTGAGTCTGTTATTGCTCAGGATATTGAGGATGTCTTTGTTAATGTTCCTCTTCATAACATTTATTTAGCATCAGGTCTAGTTTCGGGACCAGTTGTGGTTGGAGTAAGACCTACTCTGCCAATTAAGGATGTATAATTATTGTTGGGAAACGATTTGGATAGGGGGAAAATTGTCGCCAAACCTAAAACGGTTAATGAGCCAATCATTGTTTCATCTAAGGATTATGTTGTCATTGAGAAGAATCCCGATGTGTTTCTCTCGTGTGCTGTGACTCGAGCTCAGGCTAAGAAATTAAGCCAAAACAAATGATACACATGGATTCAGAGGATGATGTTATAGATTTGTCTCAGACATTTTTTGGATCCGACGAGGACGTTGTGGATAATTGTCCTACTGATGATTCCTCGGTGAGGGATAACGATGAACGTGACGGATCTGATTCACCTAGTGAAGTTCCATTTAGTAAAAGTAAACTGATCACTGAACATAAAAAGGTCTGCATATCTCTTCACTATTTGAATATGCACTCCCAAAAGATGAACAGGAGAAAGTTCCAAATGGTTATTTTTTTCAAAAATGGTGTGCTTATGAGGAAATGGAGACCACCAGGTGTGCCAGCTTCAGAGAACTGGGCTATTGTTTATCAAATCGTTGTTCCCAAAGTATATCGTTCTGAAATGTTCAAATTTGCAAGTGAACTCCCCATGGGAGGTCATTTAGGTGACAGCAAGACGTGTGACAAAATTATGAGACATTTCTTTTGACCGAAAATTAGGAAAAACGTTTCCCAGTTTTGTAAAACTTGTCATACCTCTCAGTTAGTCGGAAAATCTAACCAGAAAATTCCCATTGGTCCTTTGAAACCTATCCCAGGTTTTGAAGAATGTAAGTTTTGTCCTGAGAACATGGTCTTAGTGTCGCTACCCACTATGGGATATCTAATAAAAAAAAAAGAAAGTGAAAAAAGAAAGAGAAAGAAAAAATATAGAAAAAAGGAATGTATTGTTGCCAATGTATATGTATATATATAATATTTTAGTTAAAAATTGTCCAATGCCAATTTTTAATTCTCCAAGGAGGGAGTTGTAGCGAATTTGTTATTATATATCGACATTTGTTTAGATTAAATCTATATTTAGAAACACACATAGCTTATAGTGTTAAATATGTATTAAAAACTCTCGCTTATTCTCCTAAGTCGAGAGTAAGAATCAACAATATATATGTGTGTATGTAAATGCTTAAATGTAGCTCATTATTGTTACGTAAATCTGAAATATCTAGAAAGCCTCCACATGCCCATAATTATAACAAATGCGACGTGACAAAAAAAAGAGAGCATTTATTATTAGTTTGCTATAATCAGTGTGCTATAAATTTAGGAAGCTATAACTGTGATTGTTATAACACTTATCAATCGGAAAACTTCAGGTATTTGACCAGGAACCTTTACAAAGTTCGAACATTACAAATCATTTAACTTCAGTGGATTCTCAATGGACATTAGTATTTTTACAGAAAAATTATATAAATTCATCGTGGAAAACTCGGCGTGTGTGGCTGGTGAATAATGAAGGACAAAGCTAGCTAGCTTCCCATTAAACGAATTGTACCTACGTCAACTCGTAATTAATCCTGTCATCGTGAACCCTCAATAAGATATCGAAGAAGTTCCAGACTAGAAAGAAGACTTTATATTGCTTGTAAGTTTGTGAAACTTTTGTTTTATAAATTATTGTTTGTAATAATTATTTGTAATAACTGTTATTGTAAATCATATTGTTGTGTGTATATTAAACGCATTTGTGTTAAAAAAGAAAACTGTGTGTCTCAGTCTTGTTGGCAAATATCATAAACTGACTATATATCTACTTTTATTTAAGTACTAAATCCAAAGTACAATTTAACTACTAAATTTAAAGTATCATTTAGCTCAGTTTCAAACCATTTGAAATTCTAATATGTAACATAATAAATTGGGGGCTTGTCCAGGGATAACGATGAACGTGACGGATCTGATTCACCTGGTGAAGTTCCCTTTAGTAAAAGTAAACTGATCACTCAGTAACAAAATGATCTGCAGATCTCTTCACTATTGAAATTTGCACTCCCAAAAGATGAACTAGAAAAAGTTCCAAATGGTTATTTTTTAAAAAATGATGTGCTTATGAGGAAATGGAGACCACCAGATGTGCCAGCTTGAGAGGACTGGACTATTGTTTATTTATTGAAAGTTGCCCATGAACTCCCTATGAGAGGTCATTTAGGTGACAGCAAGACATGTGACAAAATTATGAGACATTTCAGCATGACAAATAAAACAGCTAACAACAAGATGGGAAGCTGAAACAAAACCTTAAACAGTGAAATAAGTTTAGAAAAAGTACAAGGAAGCATAGAAAACAAGAACAGATGAAACTAGAATACAAGTTAAACATGGCTCAAAACAACTTGAAATTAAGCGGAAAACAAAATAGCAAGCAACTACAGATGAAAATTAAAAGACAAGCTAAAACATATCTCAAAACAATAAATTAAAATAAAGCAGAAAGCAACATAGCAAATAAAAACAGATGAAAATAGAAAGCAAACTAACACACAATTTAAAATAAGAATTCTTAAAATGAAGAAGAAAACAAACCAGCTTAACTACAAAATATAAACTGAAGTTATACCTATAATCTGAAAATGTTTTTATCTTATCTAAGAGTAGTTACACCGGATACCGCGCTTCATGCCACCAGAGAGCGCCACACGTGTGTCGATCTCAGGTAATGGGGGAAAGATGATGATGTCATAGTTACACGAAGTGTCAACAGAGGGCGCTGGCGCCATGCGATTATATCACCAGAGACAATGACGTTTATGTAGTGGCACCAGAACGCGCGTGCGTTGCTAGGCCGCCATGACAGGCGAACATGACGTCCACGAAGTGGAACCCCAATTATGGTGAGATCACCATAGATATCTCAACGTGTCAGAACACATAAACAATAGGTAGATTTAATTATGTTCTAAAACTAATACATTACTTCTATACTTAATCATACTTTTTCATTTCCTGTCCTTGCATATGTAAATCACTTGAAAAGGACACTTATTTAACAATTCTACTGTTTTACTAGTTTGTCTTTATGCTCTCCATATAACTATGTTTTTGACAAATATTTCATTTTACACATGATACTTTATAGTTTTACAAAGGCGGTTGGTGTTTCTGAAGGCAGATGATGCTACTAAGGAGGATGGTCTTACAAAGGCGGATTGTGTTTAACAGGGTTGCATACAGATTTAAAATTATATTTATAATTTTCATATGCATATTACATTTGTTTTACAAAGGCGGGCAATGTTACTAAAGGTAATGTTTGTATTTGCAGAGGATGAAGAGTTCGTTTTTTCAACATGTGATGAACATCTAGATTTAATTACACGTAAACCTATTATTGATTTAACATAATAAGAAGTTCTGAACACAATATTTCTTTTTAACATTTTACTAGCTTTCTCACAATAAAGATTTTGCAATCTGATCTACAAAAAAAAAAGATTATCTATTAAGGACAAATCTACATGAAAACGTTTTGCAACAGTGTGATCCAAACTTAGATAAAAGTTTTTGTTTTGGCACATGTCGACAGTGATAATAAGCAGAATATATACAATATTGTCCACACAGAGATGAATACGGTCCTTGCAGTACTTTTTTTATTGTGAGCCCATGTTCGACAGTTCTTTTTAATGAATTTTCTTATGTTAAAGTTATGTGGAGGCAGTCCTAATGGATCAAAATATTCTCCTTTTTCATTTTGACCAACGTAAATACAGACTCAGTGGCTACCAGACTTATGACTCTGATCCAGGTTGATGATGAACAATTGTTTTTCTGCATGACCAGGTAGTTGATCACTGACAAACACACCTCCAAATTTCTTTTGTATACACAATTCGTGTGAAAGTGTCGAATACATTTTTAAAGTGTTCATAGCTTCTTAGATATCAGTTATAATGTTTTTAGGCTATTCGATTTCTAAAATTGCCTGGAATTCTGCATAGGCGAGAACATTTATAGTTTTGGGTAAAGCACTACCAAAACGTATTTCAATTCTTAAGTTTCCCTCTTTCACAAAGTTAAAAGTTGGGTTGTAAAGGTCAAGTAGAAATCTGTTTTCCATCCACATTGATTGCCACAAAATTGATACTGTAATGTTTCAAATTGTATGGATTTTTCTTCCAAGATCCCTTAAATGCATCGTTATAAATACATCCTACAACAAGACGTGTAGGTACTTGACCAAAAAATGCATTATCAATTGATGCTTGTAATTTTCCCTAAGGAATTGAAAATTTTGCACTTATGTAGTCCATCCTTTCTGATATGTTTTAGCATACAACCGTACGATTGATGGACTGAACTTGACTTTTCTAGCGTAGATAGAAGTGTTTAGATAAATTTTAAATCCCTATTCATCATTTGACATAATACAACATGAATCTTTACTTTGTATGAATCAAAGTTTTAACTTACACCAGGCAAGAACTTGTTCTATAAAAAGATATCTGAATGTAGACGGCCAATCATGTCGACTGTTTGACTACCACGTGTATCTATCTGTCAGTTTTTGATTCCACCATTCTCACCATCATTCAAATCATCACTACTACCCACTGTGTCTTTTATCGACATGAACTATGTCAAATGACTTCTCCTAGCTTCTCCATTATAACTCAGTAAAGTTTTTATGTAGGCTTTAGATGCATAAAGATTGTGAGACAAAGAAAATAGACAATGAAGTATGAAGCAACAGGTTGACAAGTGCAGAGTTATCTTCATTTTTTTATGTTGGTCCCATCAGGCTTGGCAATATTTGCCTTTTCATGAAGATATGATTGTGCTGGAGCTAAATATTCATCTTCTGATCCCAATATAGAAAATTCGATGAGTCCTCTGTTGGTCACTGAAGATAGAGGATAATATTCGGTCCACTGACCCTCTTCAATCATGATTTGCGTGGGAGAAAGAAAAAATAAATGTAGCTCAGACTTTATACATTGACAGGACTTTTCATGTAGTAGGAGAGTCACGATTACTTGTTGAAAACGTTTGGATTCGATTTTCTTTGTCTCTTAGCTTTAGATATTCTGAACATGGGACCTTTCTGTTTCTTCATTTTATTATGTAGAACATCTCTAGCCAGGTTCTGAGCTCCTTGTTATTACTTGTCGTTTTCCAGCATCAACAAAACGTTTTTCTTGTATGACATCTGATGCTAAATTTATGTGTGAATGAACAGCTTGTTTTTCCTAATGCTAATGTTCCTTTTTCAGAAATGGTATAGCTGAATGAAACAAGTTACTCAAAACTCCCAATCCATGTCCCCATTGCCATTGACTACCAGCATAATAAGGTAAATCGTTTCCCACTTGGTAATCGTAACAGGCGTCATATACAGCTGGTTCTTGATAGTAAGGTACTCTCATAACTGCAAAAATGGAGCATTATTATCACTCTCCCTTGTTCAAAGTCGTCCTTTATATCGATCTCAATAGTCTGAAAACAAACAAACCCAAGTTATAATGAAAATGTTTATGACTGTAAGGCTGAAGAGCGTAAGTTCCATCCTGGTGACATGGTCTTGGTATTGTTACCCACTATGAGACATTCACTCAAAGCTAGGTATCATGGTCCCTATGAAGTTTTTCGGAAAATTAATGATACGAACTATGTTGTAAAAACACCTGTTTGTTTGTTTTTTGAATTTCGCGCAAACCTACACGAGGGCTATCTGCACTAGCCGTCCCTACTTTAGCAGTATAAGACTAGAGGGAAGGCAGCTTGTCATCACCACCCTCCACGAACTCTCGGGCTACTCTTTTACCAACGAATAGTGGGATTGATCATCACATTATAATGCCCCCACAGTTGAAAGGGCGAGCATATTTGGTGGGACGAGTATTCGAACCCGCGACCCGCAGATTGCTAGTCGAGTTCTCTAACCACCTGGCCATGCCGGGCCGTAAAAACACCTGATCATTGAAAGGCTACCCAGCTGTGTCATATTAATATGTTGAAGCCCTACCACATACGAGATGCATCCGAAAATATTTTAACCGTTGAGTGTTCTCCTTATACTGATGACAATTGCTTTGACTCAGACACTCGTAAATTCGAAAATATTGGAGACGAATGCAACATCAAACTAAGTAATTCTGACATTCTAGCCAATCTGGATTCAAAACTCGATCAGTTGCCTCCTGAAGAGAAAAAACAACTTGCCAGTTTATTGACTAAATACGAATGTATATTTCCAGACGTTCCTAATCAAACCAACATATCTGTTCATGATGTAGATATATGTGATGCTTCTCCTGTGAAACAACATCCCTATCATGTGAATCCAATCAAGGCCGATAAAATGCGTAAAGAAATATTTTACATGCTGGAAAACGACATTATAGAGCCAAGCAAAAGTGATTGGTCTTCACCTTGTGTACTGGTCCCTAAATCTGATGGTTCGGTTAGATTCTGTACAGACTTTCACAAAGTAAATGATTTAACAGACAGATTCCTATCCCATTCCAAGAATGGAAGATTGCATTGATAAAATTGGAAAAGCCAGATATATCACAAAGTGTGATCCTGGGCTGTTCCTCTAACTGACAGAGCAAAAGAAATCTCTGCTTTTGTTACTCCTGAGTGGTTATACTAGTACAATGTAATGGCTTTTGGGATGAAAAATTCTCAAGCAACTTTTCACCGAATGATGAATCAATGCCTCAACAATCTGTCAGATGTTGAAATTTATGTTGATGATATTGTGATCTCCAGTGACACATTGAAAGAACATTGATGTGTATTATGTGATGTTTTTGAGAGGCTTAAGAAAGCCAATCTCACTGTAAATTTGGCAAAAAGTGACTTCTATGAAGCCAGAGTTGTTTACTTAGGTCATGTAGTAGGCCATGGTCAAGTTTCTCCAATTCAAACCAAAGTTGATTTTATTGTGAATTATCCAATTCCTACCATCAAGAAAAGTTTAATGAGATTTTTGGGAATGGCTGGTTATTGCAGGAAGTTTTGTAAAAATTTTGCTGACATCACTGTACCATTAACAAAAAAATCAAAAATTCAAATGTCTGAAACATGTCAATCTGCTTTTGAAAAGGTCAAATCTTTGTTATGCACTTACTCTGTATTGATGGCACCTGACGTTGATAAGCCTTTCGCACTAGCTGTTGATGCCAGCAATTGTGGCGCTGGTGCTTTTCTATTACAATCAGATGACAAAGATATTGAACACCCTGTTTGTTATTTTTCTAAACAGTTTAATTATCACCAAAAGAATTATTTTACTGTAGAAAAAGAAACATTGGCTCCAGTGTTAGCTTTAGAACATTTCAATGTGTATGTATCTGCATCACAACAACTGATCATAGCCCACTGACGTTTTTAAACCAAATGAAGGGCAAAAACAGAAAACTGTTAAACTGGAGTTTATCGTTACAAGAGTATGATTTGAAGATAATCCATGTCAAAGGGGTTGATAACATTTGTTCTGATGCACTCCCACGTGCTATATAATTTTGTGATCATAAGATTATTTGTATTGGTTGTGTTTTACACTGTAATTGTTATTGAAGTTTTGTAATCATTTGGAAAATATATTATATTTAATATATTGTTGCCAATGTATATATATATATATATATATATATATGATATTTTAGTTAAAAATTAGTCTAAAGACCAATTTTTAATTCTCTAAGGAGGGGGTTGTAACAAATTTGTTATTATATATTTATTTTAATATCAACGTTTGTTTAGATTATGTTTATATTTAAAAACATGCATAGCTTGTAGTGCTATATATATATTGTGAATCTCCTATTCTCCAAAGTTGTAGAATATTCTCGAGAGTAAGAATCAACAATATATGTATGTACGTAAACGTTTAAATGTAATTCAGTATTGTTACGTAACAACTGAAAATTCTAGAAACCTATACACGCCTATAAATATAACAAACGCAACGCGCCAAAAAAGAGTATCTGTTATTAGTTTGCTATAGTCAGTGTGCCATAACTTTGGAAGTTATAACTGTGATTGTTATAACGCTTGTCAATCGGAAAACTTCAGGTATTTGACCAGGAACCTTTACAAAGTTCGAACATTACAAATCATTTAACTTCATTGGATTCTCATCGGACATTAGTATTTGTACGAAAACATTATATAAATTCATAGTAGAAAACTCGGCGTGTGTGGCTGGTAAATAACGAAGGAAAAGCTAGATAGCTTCCTGTAAAGTGAATTATACCTACGTCAACTCGTAATCAACTCGCTCATCGTGAACCATCGATAAGATATCGAAGTTCCAGACTAAAAGAAAGACTTTCTATTGCTTGTGAGTTTGTGAAACTTTTGTTTATAAATCATTGTTTGTAATAACTATTTGTAATAACCGTTATTGTAAATTGTATTGTTGCGTGTATTTATTATAACGTATTTGTGTTAAAAAAAAGAAAACTGTGTGTATCAGTCTTGTTGACAAACATCCTAAATTGACTATATATCGGCTTTTACTTAACTACTAAATCTAAAGTACAATTTAACTACCAAATTTAAATTTATAAGTTAACAAAATTTCAGGCTATTTGAAATTCTAATACGTAACAGTATCCTGTCGTATGTGAGGTATATCATGTTTGACACAACAGAATTCATGGTGATGATCTTTAATAAATACCAACTGGTCGTTATCGAAGTAGTTAAACTCTCTAGGACCGTAATATCAAAATACGTTGCCATGCAACATTTAGTTTGATTGGGGCGAAACTGAAACTTCGAAACCCATTGATCCTCCAAAGATTGCTTATGGTTACGTTACAATTAAAGCTGTAACACAAGAGCTTAAGCTACATTGAAAACATAACTGCTCTCAATGAGCATGTCAGTTTCAAGGTGTAAAATTAAAAAATTCTTTGTGGGATACAAGATAATACACTACACATGTTGTATGTGCCGAAAAATATAATGAAATGTAGATTTCTTATTAGAAAAACATTAGATTAATTTACCAACTACTAAGAAATACGTATATCGCTATAACATTTAGACTGAACGAAGATTTAGTATCTTTCAAAAGTAAGGTCACGTGACATAAAAAACTTAAAATGTGTTAGCGTTCGTTCTTTCGCAAAGCGCATGCGTTACTTTAGGGCTTTGTGAGTTTAGCGCCGTACTGGATGCAGTTTTTCTTTACAGTGCTTTGAGCAACAATTAGTAAACTTTCACTTTCTTTCACCTTCCTATCGTGTGGCCACAAGAGTGTTGTAAAAGCAGCAATCGGGTTGGTTGACGCGTGCGAGCACGTGAGCCGTTCATTTCTTAAACAGAGAGTTATCAGTATTGCTGGTGTCATTGTTAGCTTAGCAAACGATTAGTGACTACGTAAGTTGACTGTTGCTTTTATCTGCGGTCTTGTTCGTGCTTCAGCCGGCCTAATTCATATCGGCGAATCCGTTCTGTCCATCTGTAACGTAGAATTTATATTTTATAATATTAAAAGAAACTTAATCCAAAAGCTACTAAATAACTTAAAAATATAATTTACAATTTTAATTGTGCGTGTAGGGTTACCTCGATTGACATTGTGTTAGAAAATAAACATAAGGAACAGAAAGAAGGCAATCCAAGCTTAAGGCTTTAGCCATGACGCTTACCTTTTGGAGCTTGGTTTTCATTCTGTTAATCTTCCATCTTTGTCACGTGTGGGCCCAGGTAAGTTTAATTTGATATCCTAAAGTAGATCTCCATAAACGTGTTCTAAGTTTCGTATGTGTTTAGTAATACAACTCAGTAACCTTTATATATTCTCGTAATAAATATATACAGGAACAAATTGTATCTATAATCTAGTGCGTTTGAAAATTGTTAGTACCGTCCCTTTTTGCGGTAATCTCATAAGCATTTCTAAATTTTCGAGTTGATTATCATTCTACCGTCAGAGTTTTTTTTTAAAATAGAAATTATCTTTAAAGACAAGTAAGTAATAGTAGAGTATTACTCTACTATTAACGAAGCTTTTCTCCTAATGATGGCTACTGAACTCGTTATAACTTACTCCGAATTAACATACACATTTTTATTACGAAAACTAATAAGAATGTCTAGAGTAATGTTACATAGAGAACAATGAACAACCGAAATTAATAATTTCTATCTTGAAAGTTAACTACAGGCTTACAAGAACTAATTTTTAAAACATAAAAATGTTTTGTTTTTAGGAGTACAGGTGTACAAGTAGTTATAACACAGGTCACACTTACACCATTTCAAATGAGGCTATTGAAACAGAGCATTGAATATACCAGGTTATTCTTTTAAGTACATTAGATGTTTGATTTCTCGTGTACTTCTTACTATATGTTAAGTTTGTTTGTTTGCTTGTTTCAGAATTTTCGGAAAAAGCTACACAAGGGCTAATTTCGCATAGCCGTCCCTAATTTTATACCGATATAAATGTCAGCTAATCAATAGCACCCACTGTTAATTCTTGGGCTGCTATTGTTTTACAGAATATCGGGATCTATTCGTCGCCCCTAAAATCACATTTAGTTGAGGTAACAGGAAATGAACCATCAATCCTCGGACTCACAGCCCCTTATCGCTAAACCCGGCTCATACCGCGTACAAATCAATTTCTTTATCATGGACAGAAACCTTATACTAAAAATATATAGTACTTGGAGTTTGAATAAATTTTAAAATGCAAATTTTGGGAACATCTGCTGCAGTACTGTTTGTTTTGTTTTTGAATTTTCGCGCAAAGCTTCACGAGGTCTATCTGCGGTAACCGTCCCTAATTTAGCAGTGTAAGACTAAAGGGAAGGCAGCTAGTCATCACCACCCACCGCCAACTCTTGGGCTACTCTTTTACCAACGAATAGTGGGATTGACCGTCACATTATAACGCCCCCATAGCTGAAAGGGTGAGCATGTTTGGTGGGACGGGGATTCGAACCCGCGACCCTCAGATTGCGAGTCGAGCGCCTTATCCACCTGGCCATGCCGGGCCGCTGCAGTATTACAGGTTATATATCTTAAGTTAAAAAATATTATACTACATGCTCGTTCACACCTTCGTATTAAAATATCTGATATTTTGAGCTGTATCTTAGCAAGCCATTAAACCAAAAAGTTTTTTGCTTATTTCTGATGGATTTAAAAGAGAATTTATATAAACCAAAGACTATGTTTGTGTTTTAGTTTATTTTTATAACAAGAGCTTTGTAAAGAGTAAGAGCTCAAAAAGAATGAATTAAAATCCTTTCATGTACAGCAAATATTTATGGACGGCGTATGTTCTAAAAGAAAAGATAGATACATAAAATCGAGCTAGGTATTTTTTAGAATCCTTGTTATGAAAACTATATCAATATGACGTAACCGACAAGATGTGACGCACAAAGCCTTCATTTACTTCACCTTCTTTAAGACTTGTGTAAACTGAAATATTTACTTAACAAGAGCACTTTTAGCTTGTTTACTACACACTTTCCTTACTAGAGAGCGTTGTAAGACCTTTGTTACGTAACCTATATTTTGTACTTATCCTGTTTTATAATTAACTTGAATATAATTGTATATTGTTTCGTATCCTGTTTATTAAGTGTCTTGAAATTATACATTGTAATAACTAGTTTTATATCCTGCAAAATATACTTTATCATATATATATATATATATATATTTAAAAATATACATTGTTACATAACCGGTCTAAACACTGAAAAACAACTAGTTACATATCACGTCTATTTAAAGTGATAACTATAAAAAAAATTATATTATATATTCAGTCTATTCTGGAAAACTAACATTATAGATTTATCTTTACTGTTAGAAATCTGTATTGTTATATAATCTTTCTGTATCCTATAAAAAGGCCTCAGTTACATGTCATGATTATTCTAAAATGTGCATTGTTGCATAAACTGTCTATTCTGAAAAATTGACATAGTTACAGTTCTGTATTATCAATTACTTGATTTAAATGTACAGTGTTATTTATCCTGTTAATTAAGTAGCCTAAATAATATACCTTGTTACATATCCTGATAAATATATTTTTAAAATCCTTACTTGTTAAATACCTTGAAAGATCATACATTGTTTCAGGTAATGTTTGTACCCTCAAAAAAGTACACTAACCTGCATTATGTTCTAAGATAGGCACACTGTTAAATGATAGTTCTATACCCTGAATAACAACCTACATCGTTTTCTATGCTGTTTAATAAATAACCTAAATAATGTACAGTGCTTGATATCCAGTCTATTAAGTGCCCTATAAAATTTTTATTTTTAAACAGTCTGCTATATCCTGAAATATGTATACATTATTACGTGATATGTCTATATTTTGAAATGTGTACATTATTACGTAATTTGTATGTTTCCTGAAATATGTACATTATTACATGACATTATTATATGGTAAAGTATACATTTGATATCTGCCATTAGGCCAACACATGTTCGTTTTCGCCCACTTTCTGAGACAACACTCCTCCAATTCCGACATTACTAGCATCACAATCCAGTATGTACGGTAGTGAGAGATCTGGAAGCTTTAAAAGTGGAGTGGAGGCCAATTTTTCCTTCAACATCTTGAAAGAATGCTGGCAAGAAACTGTACATTCAAACTCTTGGCCTTTTTTAGTCAAATCATGTAGTGGAGCAGCTATAGTTGCAAAGTCCTTCACAAATTTGCGGTAGTAAGTACAGAGTCCCAAGAAACTTCTTAGCTCTCCCACATTGTCTTTTTTGTACACCATTCTCACCAACAATGTGGCCTAAGTAAAGCACCTCTTTCTGGAACAAATGACATTTCTTGGGATGGAGTTTGAGGTTTGCTGCCT
>NW_013669104.1:20904-22863 GCF_000517525.1 Limulus polyphemus
TTTCTTCTTGTTTCTTTCCTCGTTCTTCTTCTTTCTTTTCTTTTTCCTCCAACAACTGCTGTAATCTCTCTTGTTTATTTTGCTGTTCAAGCTGCCATTGTTGTAGGTTTTCTTGCCACTGCTGTAATCTTTCTTCTTGTTTCTTTCCTCGTTCTTCTTCTTTCTTTTCTTTTTCCTCCAACAACTGCTGTAATCTCTCTTGTTTATTTTGTTGTTCGAGCTGCCACTGTTGTTGTCTCTCTTCTTGTTTCTTTTCTTTTTCCTCCAACCAGTGCTGTAATCTCTCTTCTCGTTCTTCTTGTATATTTTCTCGTTCTTCTTGTTTCTTTTGCTGTTCTTGTATTGCTGCCATCAAGTCTGCTATGCTGTAGTTTGATTTGCCGCTTCTCGTTTCCATTTTTTGTCCCACTCTCTGACACCAATTTGTTATGTCTCCGTTCGCTAGTTAATTTTCCGTAAATTCGTTCGACGAAACTTTAGCGACACAAGTCCTTTCTTAATAAAACTTGTTTATTCTTTCCGAATACAACTTTACCAATACACTTATTTTCAACAGTCGCTCTATAATAAACGCTATAACAACGAACTTCAACAATACCTCTCTCTCTGACTGCAGTTCAATTACTCACTACTTACACACACACTGTCACGTCACGCCGTGACCATCTTATATATATATCAGCAACCCCCAATCTAGTAAATGCTAGAGCACTCCCGAAGGAACGGGATAGTTCTAGAAAGCAGGTGGCGTGAGAATAGTCACGTGATCTCGCTGACGCAACAATACGCCATCTAATGACAATACAGCAGCTAAACCATATCTACGAAAACTCGGAATTAATGCAAAGAATCGGGATCATTGAATGAAAATATTCTTGTTGGCTGTCAGATCTGTTCAACTTGAGCTAGATCTGCGTTCCAATAAGGACAGAGGTTTTAAGTTTCCTCACCATTCTCAAGGAAATAGGTTAATTTCCTAAGTATGTGTTAAACCCGGCTAAAAGAAAAAAGGCTTCGTGAAAACCTGTCCTCATTGTCATAGTTTAAAACTGCTATGTATTCATTACTTTTCCTCTTGTTTTCGAGTCTCCTCGAGTTTTCCCTACACTACATAAAGTTGAAGGCTAACAAAGTTGTCATGGCAGATAAGCGAGGCTACGTAGCGCCTATGTTGTGATAGCAGTGTTATGTCGTTCTTTTTCAAGACAGTGCTACTCAGTAAGTTATTTGATCAAATAGCGGTGTTTTAGTAAGTTCCTATTACGAATAAATCAGATCCACGACAATTATTTCACATCACGTGATACTCAAAATGTAGACTACTCAATATATGGTGTAGTTTTGAAATGGTTGGTGCTATTATTACCACAAGGAGTTGGATAAATGTCCTGTAATATTTATAGTTTAAACGGTGAAAGCCAGCGAAATACCAATAGGCCTGTAATTGTTATCAAAACAAGTTAATTGCAAAAGTATTTTTTACCACATTTCACTTAATTTGTTGATTGCAACTCGAAATCAGAAATGTGTAATAGCATTTCAGATCTTTATTTGTCGTTAACATGTTTATATAATAATTTTAGGCCTGTTTGTTTTCCATCATTTCGTAGGCTTTCGGCGTTTAAACAGTAACCTTTATAGTATTGTTACGTCTCTGGTCGTTAGTTAATTTTCCGTAAAAATTCTTTCCAATGAAACTTTAGCGACACAAGTCCTTTCTTAAATAAAACTAGTTTATTCTTTCTCAATACAACTTTGCAATACACTTAATTTCCACAGTCACGCTATAACTTAACAAACGCTATAATTCACAACGAACGACACACGTGCTCGACCCAACTGTCCGTCCCTATCTCTGTCTGCAATTCAGAGGGCTTCACTGTTTCCCTTCTCAAAACCGAGTAGAGTTTCTTCTTCGACAGTGGCTTTTTCAGGTGACACGTCTTCAGCTGCGTATTT
>NW_013669104.1:23134-24457 GCF_000517525.1 Limulus polyphemus
AATTGAAATGTCCTGGACCGTGATAACGCCAAAGCCTGTTGGCATGCACCACCTTTGGCTTATCTCGCCGACCACATTTTACCCGGAAAGTCACGTCTGAGAGACGATCCACTATGTCATATGGGCCTTCGCGTGGAGAAGACAACTTAGGAGACTTCCCTTTGGTCTTCCTGGGATAATACAACCACACCTTGTCTCCTGGTACAAAACTAACTTCAGTAGATGTCTTATCATAAGATAACTTCATCGAATCAGCAGACGTTTTTAAGTTTGAATGCACTTGATGGTGAATATCATCCATCCTTTTCGATAACACTTTCACGAATTCTGACACATTTTCAGGCAACTCTTCATAAGGTAGGCATCCTGTTAACAGATCCAATGGCAACCGAAGTTCCCGACCAAACATCAACTTTGCTGGAGTGTATCCATTGGCTTCATGCTCTGCTGTCCTATAGGCCATCACCAGTGGAGGGAGTAAGACATCTCAGTCATCTTGGCGGCTATTACAAAACTTTGCCAATTCCTGTCCCAGTGTCCAGTTGTACTTTTCTAACATCCCATCAGACTGTGGGTGAAGTGGCGTTGCCCTGGTTTTTCGGATGCCAAACAACTTGCAGCACGGAACACGGAACACAGCTGATTCGAAGTTATGACCTTGATCTGAATGCAGTTCGTATGGCATACCAAATCTGAAGAAGAAATCTCTAATAGCCGAAGCTACAGTTGTAGCTTCCTGATTTGGTATTGCATATGCCTCAGGCCACTTGGAGAAATAATCTATCACCACACAAATGTACTTGTTTCCAGCACGAGTGTGGGACAGAGGACCAGCATTGTCAACGGCCACTCTTTCCATTGGTGCACCAACTTGATATAACTTCATTGGAGCACGTCCCTTATGCTTGGGTCCCCTTTTAGCACAACAAGTACTGCATGTCCTGCACCATTCTTCCACATCTTGCTCCATACCTATTCAGTAAAATCTCTGTCGTAGGTGACTCAATGTCTTCTTAACTCCGAGATATTCTCCTGTTAAACTATCATAGGATTGATGCAGCACAATTTCCCGTAACTTCCTTGGTATAACTGTTTCCAGGTCGTCACTTTTCCATCTCCGGAGAAGAATACCATCTTCAAGCTTTAACTGGTTCCACTGTGCCCAGTAGTTCTGTGTCACAGGGCTTAGACTAGATACCTTCTCCCAAGAAGGGGGCAAAACACTTGCTTTTAGAAAATCAATTATTGGCTTCAAATCTTGATCTTTCTCCTGCTCTGATTTAATATTTATACCTGGTTCCATTTCACCATTATCAACTCCTT
>NW_013669104.1:25128-35927 GCF_000517525.1 Limulus polyphemus
GTCTGCTGACTACGGTCCAAGTATTTCCAGTGGTTGTCTCTTCAAACTCGTTACCAGATATACTGCTTTCTGCTCCTCTGTCCATCCATTCATCTTTGCCAGGAGCTCAAATTGTGCTCTATATGCTTCCCACGGTGCCTTGCCATCGAATTCCCGTGGTTACCTTCGTACTAGTTCACCCCTATTGCTGACACTCATATCTGGGCTGTCACTTCTAGCAGGAGTGAAGATGTCTGCATTAGGGTTTAGCTGCGGGGTCTGGAAGGGGCTTCCCATTGTCTGAGGCTGATATGGTCGATGGCTAATATATCCTCCTCGTGTAAAAGACAATAGATCATTCTTTAATGTATATAATTCGCTTTGAAATTTACTAATGTTTTCCATTTGTGTACTCTGGCTTTCTCTCAATTGTTGGAGACTTTCTTCTTGTTTATTTTCTCGTTCTTATTGTTTCTTTCTTTTTCCTCCAACCACTGCTGTAATTTCTCTTCTTGTTTCTTTAATTTTTCCTCCAACCACTGCTGTAATTTCTCTTCTTGTTTCTTTTCTTTTTCCTCCAACAACTGCTGTAATCTCTCTTCTTGTTTATTTTGTTGTTCCAGCTGCCACTGTTGCAGGTTTTCTTGCCACTGCTGTAATTTCTCTTCTTGTTTCTTTTCTTTTTCCTCCAACAACTGCTGTAATCTCTCTTCTTGTTTATTTTGCTGTTCGAGCTGCCACTGCTGCATGTTTTCTTGCAAATGCTGTTGTCTCTCTTCTTGTTTCTTTTCTCGTTCTTCTTGTTTCTTTTGCTGCTCTTGTATTGCTGTCATCAAATCTGCTAAGCTGTAGTTTGATTTTCCATCTTTTTTTTTGTCCCACTCTCTGACACCAATTTGCTACTTCTCTGGTCGTTAGTTAATTTCCGTAAAAATCCTTTCCGATGAAACTTTAGCGACACAGTCCTTTCTTAAATAAAACTAGTTTATTCTTTCTGGATACAACTTTGCAATACACTTAATTTCCACAGTCACGCTATAACTTAACAAACGCTATAATTCACAACGAACGACACACGCGCTCGACCCAACTGTTCCTCTCTTACTCTCTCTGCAATTCAACTTCGAGAATATGACCTGTTACTAGAGTCACGTGACCCTCGCTGTCGTAACAGTATTACACTATATATATATATATATGTATATATATATATATACTCACACACATATATGCCACAGGATTCATAAATATATGAGTATACAGTACTCATGTGTTATTGAAAACTGTGATAAACATCTTACACAGTAACTTGTTTTCCAACTTTCCTCTTAATATGTCCGTTGCGGCTCGAAATCAGAGGCAGGCCTGTCAACTTTTTATTAGCGTCTGAGGTTTCGATTTTTATCCAATTGTTCAGTCGTAAATTACGAAAGACGTGAAGCACGTTTTTTTTTGCTTTGTTTTACTTTCCAAAGAACATCACTATTTACACGGAGCCTATACAAATGCTGCTTCAGCTCTGCCAAACCTTTTTTTTCTGCCTTTATACTTTGTATTTTATGTATTCATTCAGCTGAACGAAAGGTGTGCCGGGCAAAGCCAGCGAGCATAAGCACAGGATACCGGCACTACGGATGTTCTACCCGCGGGTCATTACGGGGTTTGACCGGGCAACCCACAGAGGAAAAGAGCTGAAAGTCGTTGTTAACCGTAGCAATGAACCGGGGAACACATGATCGTTCCCTTCTAAACTACCAGTGATATTATTTATAAACCGAATTTGCATGGCTATTGTTTTTGTGTGTAAGGTTCAATTATTTTTATACTTATGAGATTATATTTATTACATACGCACAATATGTATCACGCACTTACACACGGGTAGGGGGCTCGGCCGAACCCTCTATTTTTGTGATGTAAAAATAATACTGACACTAAGTTCGTGTTCATGTGAATGTTCGACGTCTGCTCTACGCCGGTTGAATAAATACCTGAGGTGTACACAAACCGAAGAAAGCCAGTGCTCATAATTGTTATGACACTGCTATCAACAATGAAACTGTATGTAATTTATTTGTTGAAAAGCATCACAGAAAAATGGAGCATGCTAACATGTTGTTTCAGTAGTGTATACATGTACGTATATGATAACCAATGACTGAAATAGCTAATATAATACTGTTGAACAGAGTTGTTCAACAATTAATAACTACTCTGCATGTAGATAGTACAGTACTATACTGTAATAACACACACACTTATTTATGCTCATTTAAGTCTAGCTTCCCATGAATGATGATTTGTTAACTTTTCATTGGATGTTTGTGGATTTTATTTTAACAGCCATGCAATTGCTTCAGCTATATTTCATGCAAAATTACTTATAGATTTAATCTTATAGCACCTACTTTCAACAAATTCACTGAGGGGGTATGCCCCAGACCCCCGCAGCATTAACACACACACACACACACACACACACATATATATTGCTCTAAGACATTTAAGTGCATTAAAGGATTCACCATCAGGTAAAGAGATTCCCCTCCCTTATTTTGTTATGTACCTTCCTATCCAACTATATGCAGTTTGTCAGGTAAAGAGATTCACCCTCCCACGTTTTGTTATGTACCATCCTATCCAACTATATGCAGTTTGTCAGGTAAAGAGATTCCCCTCCCTTATTTTGTTATGTACCATCCTATACAACTATATGCAGTTTGTCAGGTAAAGAGATTCCCCTCCCTTATTTTGTTGTGTACCATCCTATCCAACTATATGCAGTTTGTCAGGTAAAGAGTTTCCCCCTCCCTTCTTTTGTTATGTACCAACCTATCCAACTATATGCAGTTTGTCAAAATAAAGGAGTTTCTTCAGCAAAGCCTACATACTTTTCATACACGTATAAAATGTGTTAAAATAGACAATTTAACGGAATGTGTGTTTTTCTTATAGTCACATCAGGCTATCTGCTGTGTCCACCGAGGGGAATTGAACCCCTGATTTTAGCATTGTAAATTTGTAGACTTACCGCTGTTGGTAAGCAAGGCATTGAACTCATTGTCAACTTTCTGAACATTTTAACACAGGCTCTGGTTTTCTAGTTTAAACAATTATTTACAACTTGGACAAGTGTGATAGTTACCTATAATCTTATTTCATATACAAATGATCTAACTCCCCCTGACCTTTAAAGCTACTTTAAGGTCTTCCAAAATCTTCTTATCTGATCATAATAAATATGGCTGTTATTCTGGATAGGATCCGTCTAAATGTTCTCGAAATGGTTGCACGAACGGTCAACTCACAGAACCCTGCTCTAGAGTGTTAGGGATAATTGCAAGTTATACTAATTCTGCTCACTAAGCCCCCCAGTGGCACAGCGGTGTGTCTGCGGACTTACACTGCAAGAAACCGGGTTTCGATACTTGTGGTGGGCAGAGCACAGACAGCCCTTTGTGTTCCTTTGTGCTTAATAACAAACAACAACTGCGCACTAAATAACACTTTTACCGTCGTTCTTCACTTCTGTTTAGTTCCCATACCTTTTATTGTTGTACCCTTTTCAACAATATTACCCGATGCATGTCTTCATTCGTTTTCTTACATTGTTACCTGCATTTTTGTTCTACGTTTCCTTTTTTGTTTTTTGTTTACTACGATTAACCGTATTTATACAATCTTTATACTGTTATTAGTATTATTATATTATAATTTTTATTTCATACGTTACTTCCCTTACACCATTTGTAGCTTCAGGAACATGTTCTCGAGTCTTCGAGCTACGTGTTATTTGTTCTTTCAACCTAACCCTTATATTAACAGTTTCATTGCCATTGGTAACCTGATGAAGGGATGTTGCCCGAAACATTATTTTCTTGTTTTATTAATAAAGTTATTTTAATTTGGCGAGTTTTTACCACTACTTTATATTCTATTTTGCATTTTGTTATTTCCTCGCTTACGCAATTATTTTATTTCTTGACTTAAATAGTAATTGTAGCTCCTAAGTTTCCATACATACAGTGCCTTGCAAAAGTCATCACTCCCCCTGTGGTAGTAGTCAATTTTAATTATTTTCTTGTGAAAGACACAACTCAAATGGCCAAAAATATTTATTATATTAATCTCAGACCACTTTCATAATGATTACAAATAACAAATGGTGCATTGTTACTCACTTTAGTGATATAACACAAAAAAATCTTGAAAACACATGTTGAAAAAGTCTTCACCCTCTAACATGATCATGCAGTTAATATTTGGTTGAAGCTCCTTTGGCAGCAATGACAGCTGAAAGTCGTTTTGGATAACCCTCCACAAGCTTTGTACAGTATGCTGGAGATATTTTTGCCCACTTTTGCTTGCAGATATCCTCCAGTTCTTGTAAGTTGGAAGAATGTCTTTGATGCACAGCAATTTTCAAGTCTCTCCACAGATTTTCGAGTGGATTTAGGTCTGGGCTTTGGCTTGGCCAGTCAAGGACTTTAATTTTGTTTCTCCGAAACCATTCTTGGGTTGCCTTTGATCTGTGTTGGGGATTATTGTCCTGTTTAAATGTAAATCTTCGACTGGGTTTTAGTTTTTCAGCTGACTTCTTCAGGTTTACCTCCAACAACTTTAAAAAAATTGCACTGTCCATGCTCACTTGAATGCGTAAATGTTCTCCAGTGCCAGCTGCAGAAAAACATCCCAACAGCATTATGGACCCACCACCATGCTTGACAGTTTGGACTGTATTTGGCAGGTTATGAGCAGTGTTAAGTTTCCGCAATACATATCGTTTGTCATTTAAGCCAAAAAGTTCTATTTTGGTCTCATCTGACCATAGAACTTTCTGCCACATTGTTGTAAAGTTATTGAAATGTTTACTGGCATAGTCTATTCGCGATCTAAGATGCATCTTCGTCAGTAGTGGTTTCTTTCTTGCCACCCTACCATACAAGCCTTTTTTGTGTAAGCTACGTAATATTGTAGAGGTGTGTACAGCAACTCCAGTCTGCAGCTCCTACAGTGTCAATGTTGGCTTGACAATCGCTTCTTTGACGATTTTCTGCTTGTTCGATCGCAGACTTTTTTAGGTCGCCCTGATCTTCACAAGGTTGAGGTAGTGTGGCACACTTTCCATTTCTTCTCAACCAATTTTACAGTACTTAATGACAAATTGAGAAACTTTGAAATTGATTTATAGCCTTCTCTGGAATTGTGCTTCTCCCTTAGATCTGTAGATAGTTCTTTTCTCATCATTCTCAATATGTAACAGTAAACCAAATTTTAACTTTCAAAATACTCTGGTTAAATCAATACTGATGGCTCTATATGACCTAAAAGTGGGTTTTCACATGGCTCTATAATATACTTTGGTATCTGATAGAGTTGTACAGAACCACTTGTATTTTAAAGTAAAGTTAAATCAATGATGGTTAAAGCTGTGTTATGTCACTAAATGCACCATTTGTTCTTTGTAATTTTTAGAAACTGGCCTGAGATTAATATAATAAATATTTTTGGCCATTTGAGTTATGTCTTTCACAAGAAAATACCTAACATTTATTACCAGTACGGGGGTGGGGGGTGGGGGGGGGGTTAAGACTTTTGCAAGGCACTGTACATTAAATAATACGAACTTCATTTCTCTACACGAGCTTAAACTAAATAGTAGCACCATACAGGTCATGAACCTGGAAAAATCTGGAAAATTCAGGGAATATTAAAAAAAGAGTAAAAAGGTCACGGTAAATTTTTTTTTCAAAAACTTGGAAAAGTCGGGGGAAATTGTGGGCCTTCTTTCTTTATTTCTTCTTTTTCATTATCTATAAACCTGCGTACACGTGCAAACCATGCTGTTGGGCCACGTCAGTAACAGGTATGTTTCAACATTTTGGACAGTTACTCTTATATTGTCTTATCTCATATTAATTATATAATTCGTTATATTTGATGAAAGGTTAGATCAAGTATTATTTTATAAATAAATATGCAATGTTTGATTGTTCACTATCAAGCTGCAAAATCCTTGTTTGAAGATCTTTTTTTCTGTACTGTCATTGTTAGAAGTTCTTCCATAACACAAAAACCAATATCTGTAGAATATGTCTGTCTCCAGCTATATATAGAAGATTTCCAAGCATAAAATGCATATTTGTAAATATTTCATATAGATCTCACTGTAGTATTAGTTGCCTTGTTTCAAATAAAAAAATACTTAGTTCCAAGTATGTGAAGATGAAGAAGGTGAAGATCCTTTATATTGTTTGAACATTCAAAAGTGTTTGATATATATATTTTTGTGTGTGTGTTTTAAACCCACAAGTTATTTTCTGACCTTAGAAATTATAGATGTCCCCAAAAGAAGATTTTAAGACTCTCCTGTTGCACAACATGTTCCTTCACCGGAAGTGAGGTCCTCCTGGTCAGTTGGAAAGAGGAGGGCGGGGTGAAACTCACCCTGGAGAGATGTAGGCATTGTGGCTCCAATAAAACCCTGTGCGCGGAACAGGAGACACTGTGGCGCGAGTAAAACCGCGTGTGTCTCAGATTTGCAAGTAATCAGATCAGTTTCCCCTGTATACGTGGTTATGTGTAGAAACAAGAATCCACAAACTTGTGACATTAGACATATATAAAACAACAACAGGGCTATGAAGTTCTGAGGAAGATTTCTTCAGGCTACGGAATCACAAGCGTTGAGTATAATAATATCAAGAAATATATATTTTTTAATTTCAAGGACATTTTTTCACCACAATCTGTTTGTCTTTATATTGTTACTCCACATTCTGTAATATGATACTAAATAAATTACTATTAAGAGCTCGATTGGAATTGTCTGTTTTGTCTGTTTTTAATTATGCACACAAGGGCTATCTGTGCTCTGCCCACCACGGGTATCGAAACCCGGTTTCTAGCGTTGTAAGTCCGCAGACAGATTGGAATTGAGAGTAGGGTATATGTATATAAATAATTAAACATATTCTTAAGAAAAATCCATAAAAGTTTTAAAGTAAGAGCATTAACATGTAGGAATTAGACACGTTTCTAGCATGTAAATATATGTATAAAATAAAATTATAGTGAGATTAAAACAAGTGAGTATAGTTATGAAATGATCCAAGTAGATTTTGATTATTGTTTATTAAAAGGGAAATATATTATTTTACTCAAATTAGCAAGTGAACCTTGTGTCTGCTAAAAACAAACATATCTATTTGACATCAAGAATTCACGCGACTTTTTTTACTCATTCAGCAATGTTTCAAAATCATTGCATATTTTAAACAGATAACAAGAGTCATTACGTTAACCTTATTTTCCTGGTGGGACGGGGAAAGGGGCAAGAAAGTAGTTTTTTTTTCAAGTTTTCGCACAAAGATAATCAAAGGGATATATGCGCTTATTTGTTCCTTATTTTAATTTGATAGAATATAGGAAAGACAACTAGTGTACAGCATCCACCGCCAGCTCTTGGGCTACTCTTATCTGATTGAATACTTGGATTTGTCCATCGACCCCAGAATGTAGAGGGCGTTTTTACGGCAACGGGATGCAAACTGTAGTTTAAGGCTAGCTTCCTAACCACCATTCCACACCCGACTCACTAGCTAGTGGCTTGAGATAAGATCCAAAGTAAATATGAAATATTAAAATGACTAAACAGATTGCCACTTGATAATTTGACGTTGATAAAAAAAAAAAACAGACACTATGTTTTATAATTTGTAAAACTCATTTTTCTGCCATAGACCTGCTCTGATAACAGTCACTGTGAATTGGTTACTTGTATATTTTGTGTTATTGTGGCACTATTTTCACGTGCGTACGTCATGCTCTATCAGGATAAATTACGAATGGTTTCTGTTGTTTAGTCTATGATGCATGAGAGCTCATTATTTATGTTTAAAGAAACATAATATTTACTATTTAGTTGTCATCCGCCACTGAGTTGGTTTGGTGTTGGACTTCCGCTGCCAGCACGACTTATCATGCCGTATTGTCGTTAACTCTAATGTTGCTGCTCTTTTGTCAGTTATGTAGTTAACCAGCCAGTATTGACAAATTGATATCAAATACTTAATGATTACAGATTTTAGAAAGAACTCTTATCTATTAAAATAATTTTGGAAATTAAAATAGTTATTGATTTATCTTATAAATATTACAAAGAATAAAAACATAGAACAATGAATGGAGCTGAATATTAATTGAACATTTTTTGTGTTGTCCTTTTAGAAAAGCATTAGCCAATTTGTCACCTTCTTATCCATTCAGCAGCAAATTAATACACAATATATATTTTATGAAAACTAACTTAAATAAATAAATTGTTCGAATTGTGTGTTTATTTTTGATATGCTCTTTTGAATACATAATTTACAGAGGATATTGATTCAATATAAATTAACAGTGTGTGGCCTAGTGGCTGTATTTTGCCGCAGAACACATCACACTTTCAACTGTGAGCACGTTGTAAAAGTGACCGCCAATTCCGATATGCGGTAAGAGTAGTCGCGTAGACAGTGAGTTCTACTCATTGATTCCCCTTCTTCTGGTGTGTGGTCTGGCTGTTTTAGTCCATGAGTCGCATGAAGTGCCGTTTGTCATAAATTTATAAGAAAAAGGAACAACAGCAAGGACTTGCTGGTTCAACAAAAATCCACAACAACACACGTACAGGACAAAAGGGCCTAGCATGGCCTAGTGGTTAGCGTGCTCAACTCGAAATCTATGGGTCTCGAGTTCGAATCCCGTCACGAACATGTTCGCCTCTTTAATCATGGGGGTGTAATAATGTAACAGTCAAATCCTACTTTTCGTTTGTAAATAGAAGCCCAATAGTTGGCGGTGGGTGGTGTTGACTAGCTGCCTTCCCACTAGATAATCACTTCTAAATTAGGAACGGCTAGCGCAGATAGCTCTTGTGTAGCTTTGGGCAAAATTCAAACAAACAAGCCAGAATGATCTTACAGTATCTCTGTCTCATGGTATAAAACTAACGCACGTACGAAGCAACAGATCCTACGTGGAACCTTGCTAAACGGAGAGTAGAACTCAGAAAAAATATGACATACGTTATAAATTGTGCAAGATGGCTGAACACGTGGTAGAGCTAGAATATAAAAATATGTGAAATATGATAAGTCTTCATTTTCCTGTTCTCCTATGCTGTTTCCCGATAATTTCTTTATTCGTATTTTATAACTCAACTGCTCTTCCATTGCATTCACCCAGTATCATACTGATTTTTTACCATCGTCACAAAAACATACCTTATTACCACAATTCCCATGTCTCATCTTTTTTATACTGTCATTTCTTTACGTCATAGTAATGAGTTTTTTATACTGTCATTTCTTTACGTCATAGTAATGAGTTTTTTATACTGTCATTTCTTTACGTCATAGTAATGAGTTTTTTATACTGTTATTTCCTTACGTCATAGTAATGAGTTTTTATACTGTCATTTTCTTACGTCATAGTAATGAGTTTTTATACTGTCATTTCCTTACGTCATAGTAATGAGTTTTTATACTGTCATTTCCTTACGTTATAGTAATGAGTTTTTCATACTGTCATTTCTTTACGTCATGGTAAGGAGTTGTTTATACTTGATTTCGAATTCCACGTGTTTTGCAAGATATAACAGTAATAAGATAGAATGATGGTTACTTGAACGTTAATATCTTTATACCATAGGACCCCAGCCTAACAAGTTTACAACACAGAGCTGCGTCGTTGTTTGATTTACAAAGTATTCCTCCATTTCGCAATCGTTGTTCAACCACGTGGTTTATGTTAGCAGCGCAATCGTTTTATAGTTACTAGAGGGAGACTCAGCATACTTGCGTAATGCATTCCTAAGTGCAGAGCAAAGAAGTTGCGTTTAGACCCTTTAGACTTAAATATGCTACCATTCTCGAAAGTGTTTCGTGATCAAACTAGAAGTATTTGTTTGTGTTTGTAAACTTTGTCAGCGTCTTTGTAGAAATATCTTGATATTATTTTTCCTGTATTTAGCAAAATATAATGACAAGTAAAACTATACACTAATAGCATAGTACTTATACACGTTTGTATGGTAATTAACAGCACCTTTAACGGCATGTAAGACCACACACACGAATAGTTTAATAATTATACACCTTTCTTCTGGTAATTAACAACAATATAAGATGTAAAACCACACATTACTACAGACACTTATCCATTCGTTCACATTTTGAAACCACGGATCACAATATTTCATTGAACGATTTCTCTGTCATTTCTACAGGATCTTCAGACCTTGAACTCTAAAGAACGTTTACTCATAGCTAAAGATCACTCGACTCCTAACGACTTATAAAGATCTTTAGATCTAAAGTTATTTTTCATTTACACACTTAAAACTCAACTGTTTTAAAATATATCTATAATATTTTGTTTTATTATTCCATTTACCATTTTTCTTAATAAATATGTAGACTGTGATTTATGATATTATAGTTTTAATTAATAATCATCTTTGTAACACTAGTATAGTAATTACACACGCTCTTCTGGTAAGTACGCCAATATGACACTTAAAATCATAAACTAATTTCCCCGAAAGGAGGTCGAAGGTCACCTGGAGGGGTCACCTGTTTTAACTACTCGCACCATTATACAGCAGTGTGTTGTCTGTCATTCAGTCAGTGTATACTAAAATGACGTCACACAAGGGGCGCTTGACGTTGCAATTTGTACTGTCGTGACGTCAGTAAAACGTGCGCATGTCATGGATCACGAGAAGAATTATGCATGACATATGAACTTGAAAAGCAAGAAATAAAAATATTTGTTAC
>NW_013669104.1:36306-42074 GCF_000517525.1 Limulus polyphemus
AATATAAGTTTAACATGACAGCAAATGTACAACGTTTCGACAAGGTTTTGTCATCATCAGGCTTTAGACGCTAAATGAAGAAGCGTTAGATTCAGGCATTGAAAGTGCGGACAGGAGGCTGTAGGAACCTTGTGTGATCTCTGAATTTGTGAAGACGAAACTTGATTATTAGTGATGAATAAAATGCATCTTGTCATTTCCCTAGGTAAACCTGTGGTCTGCATGTATATTACAATTTTATATTAATGTGGGATCAATGTGTCATTCTCACTGTTTCATTTCAGACAGTCACAAAACTGAAAGTATATAAATATTATACCTCAGTGCGCATAATGGACCTTCACATGCCAATCAGAAAGGTCCAGTTTATCAAGACATGCGCAGTCGGAATAGTGGTCCTTTATACGCTCATTGGAAAGGTTCAGTTTATCAAGTCAAAGCTATCTCTAACATTAATGTTTTCGAAGTTTCCGTATCTCTGTTCCAGAAAGACATTATATTTTTTTCTTTAGCCTCATTAGGTTTAAAGAAGTATGGCGTTAAGAATTTTGTGTTTATGACTCTAAGAAAAAAATATTTGTTGAACAGTAATCTTTGTTCGGTTTATATACCACCATAATTGTATTCCGGAGAAAAGATAATCCTTAAACGAATGGAACTGTAAAAAAGTGTGACCTATTTCATTAGGCTAACATTGTTCAGCCACCTTAACACAATCCCTGGAACTGACTTGAGGACAAAGACAAATGACTGTTTTGTGACACTGCTGTCGTCTAAACTTGCTCTCTTGCGCAGGCGTAAAACGCATGCAATAGCTTAACCTCTCCTATGTATTCATCTACACATTCATTATTTTCAAGCTCAAGCATATTCGAATTTGGCAGCACCTCCCAAACTGACAAGCGCCATTACCTGAACGGTGATGGTAGACAAGAACAGTGTTTGCGTGTGAGAAAATATGCAAAGCGATGTGAGTGTATGTGTTTTCTCTAATAACAAAACCATTGAACGTCCTTTAGACATTCTAAGATTTTTCTCTGGTTATATTTCTTGGATATTGGGAAAAGGCTGTGTATTGTGTCTGGTTGAACAAATCACGTTTGTCGTAGACAGACCTCAGCTGATAACTTCTCCAAATGGAGGCGGCCCATTATTTCTCGAATAGTTGAAGCTTAGTGGTTGCTAAAAAAACGAAATGTTTTGGAAACTAAATAAGAAAACTCTTAAATAAAACTGTTTTTATCATTATAATTAAATATCACTTTGTTAAATATGATTAATATAACTTATGGTAATATGTTTTGAATCGTACCTTTAAGAGTTAAATATGGTTTTACCACTGTTTTGGCTTTTAAAATAAAATTGAGGGTAATCTTCCCAAATATAGCTCATCAAGAGAAGATGTTTGTTTCTTTAACCTGTTATTGCTGTAGGTATTATTATGTTAGAATCTTTAGAAAAAATTCGAAAATTAGCTATCCAAGTTTGTAGATCATACCGATTTCCATAAATCAGTTTATACGATGAGTAAATGTTTCTTGATAGTTTATGGCGAAATGTCTTATCATAAGTAGCATACCTTTATTCACCTACAGAATATATGTTTTTAAAACATACACCCTTGTATAAATTCTAAGAGAAATGTCTGAGTTATCACTAACGCATTCCACACCTACAAAAACTTAAAGTTATGTATATACTGATACACAAAGTCTCCGGCTGTAAATGTAAGTATGTGAACGAATTTAACTAAGTAAAACCTGTAATGAAATCCTGAAACAAAATACAAATAAGACATAACATTATTACACAAAATGTTATATTAGTTCAAAATAAAGGATTTATAGTACAAAAACATTTTCTTCTAAAAAAACTAAAAACTGTTTTGTATTCTCCTAAACCTGTGGACCGAGCGTGCGCCAGTGATTAGCATGCTGTATTGTGGATCTCTAAGACCAGTGTTCGCGTTCCGTTATGGTAGAAAAAAAAATCACGTTTTGCCCGTGGGTGTGTTATAAGGGTGACAGTGAAATCCCACTATTCGATCAGGCAAGAGTAACTAGAAATCTAAACTTTTATTAACATTTCAGGTCAATGGAGAGGCGGATTGGGGATTAATATCGACCTGGAAAAATGATTTTTATATGGGCCCTCCAGTAAGGTCGAAATAAGGGGATTTCTAGAAAACCGGTGAAGTTCTACGCTTAATACTACATAGTTATCTACTGATACTACTTATACATTTCACAAGTTAAACAAAAATACACTGAGCAATATTTTTAACATATAATTAAAGTTTATTACATTCTTACCTGTATTAGTAAAGTATAGATCTATACGACTACAAATTTACATGAAGTGAAGCTAATTCACACAAAAATAATCTTAAAAGAGTAATGTAATGACCCGTTTATTGTTCATTCCGCTACAGTTTTGCCGCGATGCACACAATTAGGTGGATTTCAATAGTGTTGAAAAAATAATAATTTTTTTTTCGAAGGACCACCGGCCTACCTAGGTCAATGTAATGATTATTACCATCCAGTGTTATAACTATGAACCTGAGGCTTCACATAATTTATTCATCAACAGTTTCAAATATCTCTATACATTTCAATAAGTTACTTTAAGTTAGATATTCAATGTTTTTAAAGTCTCGCGAATTTATCAAGTTTTGTTTACTTTTCCTTTGATTGTTATTTCGCATTTTTGGGATTTTTCACTACTTTCGTTTGTCTCAAATTTTCACGTCCTTTTTTTACATTTTCGATCTGTGTCGTTATTTCCTCTCATTGTGGTTTCTCTCTTACACGTTTTTATCTCCAGTACACTGGCGTATGCCCTTTAACCTCTTCTCACAAAGTTTAAACGAGTAAACACAACTCTTCATAATTAGTCTTTATATTATTAGCGCCAGATAAAATGTTTTTCTTAGTATCATTGTGTGTCTTCTCAGTATGTAAAGTATATCATCGCACCGCACACAATTCAAAATAGAAAGTTTATCCTTAGAAAGAATATATAAAATATATATAATATTTACCTCTAACCATCGTTAGAGCCATCTAGGATTTCGGTAATGGCGATCCGGGTTCGAATCCATGCGATACCACAAAATATATTCCCCACAACTTTAGCTATGGGTGCGATATAAGAGTGGTAGTCAACCCCTTGTCGGTAGGCAAAGTGTTGCTGTTCAAAATTAGATACGGTGGCAGATAGCCATAATTACAAAAACAATAAACTATCGCTATCTAGTTTGCTAACAGTACTTCACGTATATTAGACATCTCGTACTAATTTTCAGTAATAATAGAAAACTATATTTCCTAAAGTATATACGTTGTAATAGACTTTATAATCGAATCATTGCGAAGTATCAACAGTTAAGTAATCCACAGTTTCAAATTTTAGACACCAGTTCGTCGCAAAAGATTTACATAAAGATATCGCTATGACTAATCAATAAAAATGTTAAGTTAGTGTAAAATACTGACATAAGTGTTAGAAGAGAGTTTCAGAAGTTGTAGCGAATTTCTAAGCATAAAGCCAAGTGTAGCTGAACAGTTAGTGTGCTGAGCTGCCAATCAGAAGATCCACGTTCAAGCCCATGCTATGGAGGCGTTAGAAGAGTGAAAGCCAATCCCTCTATTCGGTTTAGAGTATCCACATGGGCTGCAGGTGCTGCTGACTAGTTGCTCTCACTCCGCTATGTCTCTACTTTATAGTATCTCAGGTTTGGCCATTTAGCCTATACATCGCAGGTGAAAACACCAAAATAATAAAAAAAATCTTCAATAAAAGGTATTTAATATTTATATATCTTTTGTATATTGTTTGTTTGTTAGCATAAAGCTACACAATGCTCTTTGTCCACCGCGGGGAATCGAACCCCGTGTTTTAGCATTGCCAGTCAATGAAATTACCGCTGACCACCGGCGGACTCGTATATTTAAGATTACTTTTAAATTCTTCTGAGTGCAAAAAAAAAGAACAACTGAATATATTTAAAAAATCTACATTACACTCCTTCCCATTTGTTAAAAAAATGTTGTTTTTTGTTTCAAGTGCAAAACTACGCAATGGGATATTTGCGCTGAGCCACCGGAAGAGGGGTGTGTTACGATTTACGATTTATTTCACTAATACAATGCACTGTGAAAAATTATCTTGTTGTTAAATAATAACAACTCTCATAATAAATTTATTTTTAATTCGCAATATATTTTAGTTAGACAAATATGGTTGTACCGAACATAGTAAGCTAAAATTACTAATTAGTTCAAATAATTTGCGCAGAACCAACAATGCATAGCACGTGAATTATGAAAGAGTTAGATATCAATTGATAAGAAGGTGTGTGTCAAAAAAAATCAACCAAATTATTTCAAGGGTAGATAAGTGAACTATCAACAAGATCTTTGGCGTTGATAATAGCAACGCTCCCATTAATTCATCAAGTAATATTAAATATGAAAACACAATACATATTTTGTTTAGATCTCATTATACAAATACGTATAATGCAATAATTATATTTTAATTTTTTATACTTTATATATTTAAGAAACAATGAACTTCAGTTATTCCAGAAGTGTATGTACAAAGAAACAATATTTCTATTTTGTTTTTGCAATTAAAAGTGCACAGTTAAAAGCGGAAGCAAGGAACTGATTTTTTGACCGTAGAATCAGGCCATAACCTTGAACTCCTTTGGCATTAATGCCTTGAAGTTATCCTAATTTGTGTATTCCAAATTCATTATCAAAACTATACAAATTGGACTGATTTCCTGTTTTAAAGTCACTCCTCAGCCGTAAGTATGAAAAAAATTCGTTTTGGTCTATTTTTCATTTTCTTTTATTTAGACCTTTTTAAGGATCTTATGGGGCCAAAAGTCAAAAATGTATATTTTGGGCTCCTGTGCAGTCAGTCATATTTATAGCAATCAAGATGAAAATTGGCACAATCTTCACGCGTCCAGCACATGAACTACAGAAAAATTGATTTGTCATTTTGAGTCTTTTTAGGGGAGTCAGAGTTCACAAGATGCCACAAAAAGCGTAATTTTAGGGTTTTATTGACAATTTCTCCACTATATTTCGGCCATTTACATTGTATTTGGTACAAAGATATATTTTACAGGTCCCAAAATATACAAAAATGTGGGATATGCCTATTTTTGGTCATTTTAGGAGAGGAATCAAAAGGTTGAATAAAGCAACAATTTTAGGGGTTTGGATCAATTGCTTAGCCATATTTTGACCAATTTACATGGAATTTGGTACAAAGATACTTTTTACAGGTCCCAAACAGAGATATAGACAGTTTTGGAATTTTTGTCTTTTGCTCAATTTTTCTGCAAGGAGAGCACAGTTTGGGTTTTTTTATGAATTATTCATGTGTATGTCAACCAAATTACATGGGATTTAATACAAAGATACCCTCTGGCGGGTCCCAAGCAGTGACATAGACAGTTTTCGATTTTTCTAGCTGTGGGTGGCGGAGACATGTTGCATTCGCCCGCGAATATTGGCCTTTGTAATTGTATTGTTATTGGATTTTATTCTTCAGTTGTTAGTGATATATTATCAAAAATGTTCGCCAGATGTTACGTATTAGAATTTCAAATGGTGTGAAACCGAGCTAAATGATACTATTACGACAGCGGAAGTCACGTGACGCTAGTAACACGTCATTGACTTCTAAAAATATCCTGTTCCTTCATGAATGCTCTAGCGTTTACTAGATATGTGTTAGTCTTGCAT
>NW_013669104.1:43012-45162 GCF_000517525.1 Limulus polyphemus
AGAATAAACTGGTTTAATCAAGAAAGGATTTGTATCGCTGAAGATCCTCGGAAAGAATTTCTACTCGAAACAAACAAACAAGCAGATACGCAGCAATATCTTTAGTGTCTGGAAGTCAGAAGTCACTTGAGAAAATGCAATGCTAATCACAAGAGCATTTAATACATGCTGTATGGGATTGAAATCCCGGGTAGGTGTACAAGTCACTCTACTTGATCAGTCTCATCATTTCCAAGGAATGTGTCAACCAGGTTTAGCGTTATCGTCCATTGGATTTAAGTAAGGGCAATTTCACATTTACTGCCTTTTGAAAATAGGTTTGAGTCTGGTTCTGGATTCTCTCCGAGTGAGTATAAGCCTGTTATCTGGCTACAGAGTGAAATGTACCCTACATATGAAAATAATATTATTGTGTTCCACTGGACGTGTTCTCATTATTATTACGGACTAACTGTTTTGGGCATTTGGCATACAGGCTGGCTTTGTGAAGTATGTTTCTCACCATACCCTGACACACCATTCGGTTCTGGCTGTGAACATTTGATTAATTTTCCAAGCATTTACAGCAAGCCAGAATCAAAATATAGCAGTCGTCTGCTTGTATTGTGGAATAATGGTCTGTCTTGTCCGATAGTGCGTGTAACATTCCATTGGTTTGAAAGTGGTTCCACTTTTCACTAACAACATTTTTGAGGCACTTGTAGCTTTTATTGCTATAATTGGCTGGCTTTCATTCTTCCGATGGTATCCACATAAATGAAACATTCAAATGTCTTTTTTTTAAGGATTTGGAACACTATATATACATATATATATATATATATATATATCTTATGATGAGTGACGATCATTTGAATTTCAGCTCACATGTCTGATTTGTGTGACATTGACATTATTTTATAATGAGCCACGACCCGCTAAACATTTGCGGTATTTTTCATGCCATTGGCTTGCATTTTCCTTATTATATCACGCTTTCTTGCAAGCATTATATGTTAGATCGATAAATTCTGGTCTATTTGAAAAACATTTACGCAGTCAGATAAACAAATTGACATAGACGTAACTTTATTTAATAAAACTACACGTAAAGTAAACAATAAAGTATAATAATGGGATATATAATAGTGTACAGAGTATGAAACAGTTATGAGCATTTAGTGGAAGACCAGGTTTTCCAAGTTGAAAAAAAGAAACTAATAAAAACAAAAAATATAAGCCGTACTAAAGAAAAAAGTAGCTAAAAGGTGTTTATAGCAGTCTATGAAATGAACTGAATCTAAATTATTGCAAAGTAAAGTAAGTATAAAGTTGAATTAGCTGAATATGCATAAACGCCTGAATGTATGTTCACAAAGTGATAAGCATATGATTTTGAACGAACTGCGCATAGGTGTTTCTTACATCTTAAAATTTTTAATGGTTTGAAACTGTGTTAACTGATAAATTTAAATTTGGTAGTTAAATTGCTTTAGATTTAGCACTTAAGTAAAAGCCGATATATAGTCAGTTTGTGATATTTGCCAACAAGATTGATATACATTTTTCTTTTTTAACAGAAATACATTTTAATATACACACAACAAAACAATTTACAATAACAGTAATTACAAACAATGATTTATAAACAAAAGTTTTACAAACTTACAAGCAATATAAAGTCTTCTTTCTAGTCTGGAACTTCATCGATATCTTATCGAGGTTTCATGATGAGCGAGTCGATTACGAGTTGACATAGGTATAATTCACTTAACGGGGAGCTATCAAGCTTTTTTCTTCGTTATTTACCAGCCACACACACACCGAGTCTTCCACGATGAATTTATATAATGTTTTCGTAAAAATACTAATGTCCCATGAAAATCCACTGAAGTTAAATGATTTGTAATGTTCGAACTTTGTAAAGGTTCCTGGTCAAATATCTGAAGTTTTCCGATTGGTAAGCGTTATAACAATCACAGTTATACTTATAGTTTCAGAGGTTTATAGCACACTGACTATAGCAAACTAATAATAGATACTCCTTCTTTGGCGCGTCGCGTTGGTTATATTTATAGACATGTGGAGAGTTTCTAGAAAATTCAGCTTACGTAACAATACAAAACTACATTTAAGTGTTTACGTACATACATATATTGTTGGTTCTTACT
>NW_013669104.1:45573-60257 GCF_000517525.1 Limulus polyphemus
TAATCTAAACAAACGTCGATATTGAAATTAATATATAATAACAAATTCGTTACAGTATTTGTAGACCTCGATAAGTCGTGAAACTCCATAGCAGTTGTATAATGCCAATTTTTTATTAGGAAATTACGCACAGGTAATGTGTTGTTTGTGTGAAATACTTTGGAAACAACAAAACCTAATTTGAAATCGAAGCCAGTCGTTATGTGATGACAACGAAATTGTGCCATCGTGTAGCATACTCGTTGCATTAAGAAGTTTGACATAGCAAAAAAACAGGCAAGATGATCCTGAATGGAAAAGACAACATACAATTCGGACTCCTTGGATAAAAGCGTTTCTAACATTATGAGATTTGTAGCGTTTGATCTAAAAGTTTGCAAGAAAAGTTTGTTTTTGAATTTCGCGCAAAGTTACACGAGGGCCATCTGCGCTAGCCGTCCCTAATTTAGCAGTGTAAGACTAGAAGGAAGGCAGCTAGTCATCACCACCCACCGCCAACTCTTTGGCTACTCTTTTACCAACGAATAGTGGGATTGACCGTCACATTATAACGCCCCCACGGCTAAAAGGGCGAGCATGTTTGATGGTACGGGGATTCGAACGCGCGATCCTCAGATTGCGAGTCGAGCGCCCTAACCACCTGGCCATGCCGGGCCAACATGCAAGAAAATATCCGGACAGACAAACTCAAGCGCATTATATATATAGATTTCTGCAATATTACAAATTCCAATTATAATTTAATTGTTTTCTGCAATGTGGTTAGGTAACCTACAAACCTATTAAAGGCTTGTCAGTACATAACGCATCTGCCCCCCAGTAGCACAGATAGCCTATTGTGTGACTTTATGTTTAACTTCAAACAACAACATAACACATCTAAATTTACTCGTAACAAATAAAGCAGATTTAGTTATGGTAATTTAATGCTCACTAAGATGTGTTTTTTGTTGAATTTCGCGAGCAAGTACTAACGGCTATCTACGCTAGCCGTCCCTAATTTTGAAGTGATAGACTAGAACGAAAATAGCTAATCAATAGCACTCACTGCGAAATTTTGGGCTACTCTTGTCAGATCAAATAATGGGATTTGATCGTCAATCTTATAACGCAACCACTGCCATAAAGTGTAGAACGCGATTTTTTTTTCTTTGAGGTAAAGAGAGACAGAACCTTGGTACACAGACCGGCACGCTAACCACTGAGCTGCGCACAGGTCACAAATATGTGAATTGTAAACTGTGCTATTGAATACAGTTAAGAAAAATTTGAAACACTGTGTGGAAAATTAGCAATTTGGTTTGTAGTGAATTGAAACAAAAACACTAGCAAACTATTAAAAAACTCTGTTATCATTCGTAAATTCCTCCCAGTGACACAACGGTATGTATGCAGACGTGCAAAGCTAGAAACCGGGTTTCGATACTCGTAGTGGGTAGCGCACAGATAGCCCATTGTGTAACTTTGTTTTTAACTACAAACAAAATCATTCGTAAATGTGTAAGTGTAGATGATAAACAAAAATGAGAAAATTGTTTTGTTGCAATTTTTGTATGGTTAAGAACGTTTCAAAAATAATATATTTATAGAAAACAAATATTTTGGCATTTTTTATTGTTGTTTTTTCACAATTTTTTGTGAAAAACTACTATGTAAAAGGCTATCTTTGATCTAAGCTAGTTTCAAAACTTAGTTAATTCTCATTACGATTCTTCAGCATGTACAAATTTCCCTTTAATCAAAGTCTACCTACTTAATCAAAAACATTTATGCCTGTTGGCACTGTACTTATCTTTAATTTTTATATTACAAAGTATTCTAATGCACATACACCTCTTTACAAAAGTACACGATTCTTATATATACAGTCTTGGCCAAAAATGTTTGCATATTTTGTAACAAATAAGATCATTATTATTAAGATGGAATACAAATACATTTAGCACTGTCGAACTGAGAAACACATGATATGTTACATATCTACGTATATAACTTGTATAATGAGACAGGTTCTATGGACATCATGAACGATTGATTAGAACAGCAAATAATTTTATCAGACACCCGTAGAAAGATGTGTAATTCAGCATTTCATCTATTACAATAAAACCTTACCAAAACTTATATAATGACATAATATAACACCAAATTATTATATATGGTGTCTGTAACCTTATATCACTTCATATTAAACATTCATTTGGTTGGTCCTCCTCGTACTCTAATAACCTCAGCAAGGCAAAGTGACATACTGTCGATGAGGTTATTGATGTAATCTACAGTGATTTAATCCCAACTTGTCACTAGAAGACGCCACACCTCAGCTACAGTAGTTGATTTAGGGTCGTGGTTAGCAATTTTCCAGTTCAGTTCTGCCCAACAGTTCTCACTGGGATTACAGTCTGGATACTTTGCTGGCCATGGCAACCTTGTAACATCCTCCTGGTCGAGATAATCCTGTACAATACACTCACTAGCCAAACCTTGCTCTATCATGTGGCAGAAATATCATATCCATGCAATGACTGTAGGAGGTGCCACTGACGTTTTCCTGGAGGATATGAAGAGCAGTTTTTCCACCATGATGAATAGCTGGTCAAACATATACTGCGCCACCTTCTGTGTGTTCCCTATGGGAAAGGCAGACTTCCTTCATCTGTTCTCCAGGCAAACAAAAAACACATAAGTTTTAACAAGCCGGAAACAGAATTCATCTGAAAAGATGACATTTCACCAGTGTCCTAACTGTAAGTTGATATGCTGTCTTACCCAAGTAACACAGTGACGGCAGTGAATTCTGGTTAATATCGGTCTGTAGATAGACCTCCTTAATTGTTTGGTCAGTCTCCTATCCACTGTTCTTCTGAATACCCTGAACTGAATGTGTTTATGCCATTTCTTTTGTAAAGTGTTGCAAAAGTTCTGTCAACTTTGACGTGTTAACTTAATCAAAACACGGGCATCTCATGCAGTACTTTTTCGGCGTCTGCCAGTTGACTTTCCTAGAACAACGTTTTCTGTAGTCCGATGACGTTTCAGGATTTTAGATACGGTACACTGGGGGTACTCTACTGTTCTGGAAATGTCCTCATACCATTTATAAACAACCAAATAATTTGACGCCCTATAACTTCTGGCACGTGACGAGGCATGACTCTACACCAAGTACAGACAAATTGTCTGAACAAAGCTTTGATCTGTTTCGAAAAAGATTATACCAAAAGCACACCCTTTTATACAAAACAGGCGTGTATGTGTGTATAACTACTTCATACATGTAGACAATAATGTCAATATATAGAACAGTATGCAAACATTTTGTCAAGACTCTTAAAAGTACAACGGTGCACTAATCTAAGTTATATGAGCATTTTAATAAAACAGAAAGAAAACCATACTTTGGAGCCCAGGGAGACCTCACGCTTGGTGCATATCAGTACATTAACTTACTTTGTTTCATTCGTCTGGAATTGAGTAGATCCTTTTACCAAAGATGGGGTTTTGATAGAATGACGTACCTTATTATAGCCCCAGGTCTCTTCTCGGAAACTAGACACTGCAAGATTGGCAGTTGATCTTCAAAAATGGGCACATAAGTACTATGTAAGTAATTCTGAGGTTAATAACAGGGAGTGAAGTATAGCGGATGGCACGTTATTAAGACATTAGTGCACCAACTAGCTGCGAAAGTTCAGCTTTCACCAGTTACCGCTAGTCCTTGTCATTAAGGGACTGTCTAAATATTGAATATTATTACCAACTTCATGTAGTTATAATTGACATATTAACTTCTGGAACGTATATCGAAATACATATATGTACTGCACATAGTTATAGTTAATTATTATACCGAATAATTTTATTTAAAATTATTGGCACTTAAAGGTTTCAATGGAAATTGTTAGTTATCGCTACACTGGGTGGCACGGTACAATCTATTTAGAATTACCTGATGATGACAAAACCTTGTCGAAACGTTGTACATTTGCTGTTATGTTAAACTTATATTAAAGTTGTTCTTCATTACCCATTCAAGCCGTCTCCAACCACTATTTAGAATTACTTTGTAAAAAATTTTTCAACACATTTTAAAATTTATTTCGAATTGTTGTTATTTAAAGTAGTACTTTCCTTTTGTTTTGTTTTATGCACCATCATTCTATGATATTGAAGAGGCCGCTGTCTGAATCAATGTAATAATTATAACTAACCGACTCCTTGACGGTAGAGTTACGGGTGGACTGCTGTTCTTCAAGATCAAAGCTACCGAAACATCGAAGCCCCTAACGACAAGCGAGTGGGATTGTACTATTCGACGGGTATATATTTTTTTCTTTTTTCTTGATGGATGAACCGCGGCGGATCCAAGTCTCGCTGGAGGAATAATATATCCAGGCCGAAGAAGCCTTAGCAGTGAAATTTACGAGACTAACAGAAACTGCGTATTAAATCTTTCCACTCAATCTTTCTCTGCCACCTCCATCTCAAAGTAAAATACTGGCGTGATTAGTGTTCTTTAAAATATAAGTTTATTTCGTTGTTTACATTTTTATATGGTATGGGATTTAAAGCTTTGAACATCAGATGAGTGTATATTTTTAGGCTGTTTGAAGTTTAATGTAATAAATGATTGTTTAACTCGTTTATTTGCCTAGCTTCTTAGCTCATATTAAACCAGATTCGCAAATCACAGTTGAAATGAATAAGGAAAGTTTTAGAAATAACAATACAAGAAAAATATTTACTTAATATTTCCATTAAGACTTGAGGGAACCGTTCCTGTTTATCCTACACGCTTCGGTTGTCAGTGCGGAAAGATATGCAGTTATTTAATTATTGATTGAATGTAATTTGGTGATTTGTGATTTATAAGCCGTTTTAACTTGTAGAATGCCATTTTATAATTTTTATATTACATAAATAATAGTCCCCGGTGGGTCAGCAGTAAGTTTATGGAGTTGCAATGCTAAAATCCGGGGCTCGACCCCGCGGTGGACAGAGCACAGGTAAGCCATTATGTAGTTGTGCGCTAAAACAACAGGCAACACCGTTTCAAAACACTAATGCCCTCTGGTGTTAGGTGTGACACAACCAATGAAGACTAATTTCAAGGTTAAATGGAATTCATATTGTTTTAGTGTATCCTAATAAAGCTGCCTACATAGTAAAGAACCAGATAATTAATTATCCACACAGCCTAGTAGCTCGAACAAAATAATTCCATAAATCTAAAAAGGTCAACAGAGAGGACTCGATAGATCGGAATGTATTTTATGATACAAGTCACACCATGTGTTTGAGGCCTTTAGTCAATCCATGTGTGTTTATTTCTGTCTGGCATAGCTTGTGGTTAGTTCGCTCGACTTGCCATTGGTGGGTCGAAAGTTCGAACCCCATCATTAAACATGTTCGATCTTTCAACAACCAAACGATCAAATCGTTTGGTTTTAAAAAGTTGCGTGGAAATTATCAAATTAATGACATGAGAAACCTAATGGTTGTTTTTTGTTTAAAATTACACTGGGCTATCTGCGCTGGTCCACCTCAGATATCGAACCCTGAATTTTTGCCTTAATCTTCCCCTGATACACTGGCGGGGAGGCGCTTGTTTTTGATTTGCAATACATTATTCAGGCTTTTGAACATGTTTTTGTCCTCATTGGCTTTTTTTTGCTAGTTATTTGCCATTCTTATGAAATATAATTACTCGTCTTTCTTTCTAAACTTAAGTTTTTTTATCAACTTGGATACAACAACACCGTTTATTTTCGCTCACTGTTTTTGATTTGTTTTTCTAATTTGCTACTTTGTCTTAATTTTGTTTGTTTCGGATATTCGTGAAAAGCCTTACAAGGCCATCTGCTCTTATTAGTCTTTTTTGTCCATCTCTCATGTCTGTCTTTCATTTCTTTTCAGTATTTTACTTTATATCACTCTGATAGTGCTGCAGGTGTCTATAATATTTTCTCTCATTTTGAACATGTTTCATTCTACAGGTAGTACTTAACACGTCTCGTATAGTCCTTTTTTATGTTTTTTCAATTTTTATATATTCCTGTCCAAATCTTTAAAATTCTTGTTTAGTCTTTCACATCATTATGATTATTTTACAATTTATTAATACTGTTATTGCTTTTCAGACCTTTTGTAAATATTTCAGTTCATTTAATTTTTATTTTACAAATCTTCTTTTATTTCATAATCATTTTCATATCCATTTTTTACTTTATTCTTTTACATTTTAGGCGTTCGACTAGTAATCTGCGTGTTGCGAGATCGGAACCCTAAGCTGAACATGCTTCCCCTTTCAGCCGTGGTAGCGCTATCATGTCACGGTCAATCCCATGTTTTTTTAAAGAGTAGCCCAAGAATAGCGGTTTGATTTAAATAGATATCTGCCTTTCTTCTAGTGTATGACTTGAAAATTAGGAACGGCTAGTGCAGATAGCTCTCGTGTAGCTTTGCGCAAAAGTTCAAGAAAAACTTTTGTCGTTCTTTTTACGTCCTTTCGATTCATCTTAAGCTTTTTTTTTACTCGTTATCAGTCATTTTTGTATTACAATTTACAACATTTCAATTACTCGATACTTGTTTGTCCCAAGAGTAAGTTTGAGGGTTTATAACGCTAAAGACTGGGTTTAAGTACCAGTGGTGGGCACAACACAGATAGCCCATTGCTTAGCTTTGTGCATGTTTAACTACTAACAAACAAACAAACCCAAGGGAATTATATCGGGAACGTCTTTGGTTAAATTTTCCAAACCTGAACACATCTATTAATTTATATGTAACATTAACTCCTTTCCGGTGACTCAGAAGTTAACTTTAGGTCTTTTGGTGGTAGCATTACGAGGCTAGTTCCCACAGCGCAGTTAGCCCATTCTGTAAATGTGCGCTAAACTATAATATCACCGACGATGCAGATGGATATTAAAATAGATTACAGTAAACTATGAGATATACTGTATTTTGTACATCTTCTAAAAAATGTTATCAGCATAAAATTCCCGATTTGGTGACCCTTTATTTTAATATTTTTCTTTGTTTGGTTTCTTTTAGATTTGTTTGGAAATTAATATGTCAGTTTTTAGACATATTTTTAGTTATCTAAAAATTAATAGTAAGTATAGGGTTAGGAGTATATATAGATTTGGGTAAAAATGAGAAAATTAATATATATATAATATAATAAGATTAAAATATATACTAATATATATACTGTATTTGAATTTTTTGCGCTTACAGTTCGAATGATAACAGATGGCGATTGACATGGTCACCTTACGTGGCATGATTAGCCCTACTTTATACTTTATTTGTTATTGTTTCAAAGTAATGTCGAAAACAGGTTTACATGATATGCGCAGGCGAAGATTGTGGTTTCCTCAGTAATATTTGTTTGTTTGTTTTGTTACTGTTTTTTGTTCGCCGCACTCACGAAGTATAGTTATAAAACAAACTTTTCTCTTTGACAGCTTCTGCCCGTTGCTTAGCGCAGAGAGATATGGCTGAATTTCAGTTTAAGCAGGACCAATCCGCTGTCTTTAAACCACAGTGTAAGGAAGATGGTTCCTTCATGGAAGTTCAATGTCATCAATTATCTGGATACTGTTGGTGTGTGGATGACCACGGAAAGCCTCTTTCTGGGTCCTCTGTCAAATATGGACATCCAAAGTGTAACATTTCTGGTAAGAGATGAAGACACACAGAACTTGGTCCTGTTGTACATATAGTCTATTAAACTTTCGAGAATTAAGTAAAACCATAGCACTTAACAATAATTTAGCACCTAAAGTATAGTATACTTCTTCAATCTCTAGTACTTCATCAAATAAATTTATTCTTTATACAGTCCATGAAATAAATACCTATAAAAAGGTATGCAGAGCAAGCAGAGATTAGTAGGCCGTAAATATGCAAATTAAATACATATAACTATATTTCATTCAAGGCCAAAATAAAATAGTTAGGAATATTCCGGGTCTCTATTTCCATGTTCTGTAAGTTTCCTATTTTGATTTCTGCTAAGACAAGACCACAGCTATCAAGCGTGGGAAGCACTCAGAGTTTATGTGTGAAGCACTCAGAGTTTATGTGTGAAGCACTCTGTAAGCCATGACACACTCTACATAGCAAATTTCGTCTTTCATAACGAATTGTAATTTATTCTATGTCATGTGGTATATTGTGTTAATTTTAGTTTTCGTGTTAGAGTAACCTCTGTGTAAGATAACCTAACTACTATCTCCTTTAATTAATATACTCACTCATCAGACTTGTGTTACAGTTTGTGAAGGGACCGGGCATGGTCTAGTAGTTAACATATTTAGTTGCGGATAGAAGGACCCAGAGTTCGAGACGTGGTGCCGTTAAATATTCTCCTCAAATTCTTCCAGCTTTCGGCGCGTTTTAAATATGATCCATTATCATTATTCGATTAGAAAGCGGGACAGAGCCTTGTGACGGTGTGTATTGCTGGCTATCTCCCTTCACTCTGGTCAGTATTTCAAAATTAAGGACAGTTATACCAGAGCCCTAGGGTTCTCTGACCTGGTCGTTCAGCCATGGATGCACACGGTACAAGAATTAAATGCCACTTTCAAACTTTGTATATCAGTGTTGGGTTTTCGGTATAGTTAAAAAATTTCGAACTTTAAACAACAAAATGCAAACTTATACTAGTGTATTTACAGTCTTAATCAAAACGATTGTACCAGTTTTCTTCGAAGCCAAACGATTTAAGTTAAAAGTCGTAAATTTATTTTCACGTAACACGTTAACAGTTTTAGAATAAGACAGTATTGCTAAATGTTTCTGTGCTACCTAACAAATTTAATTATAAGTGACACGTTCGTGCAAACTGTGGAGTTATAAACTTATTAGGAGTTCGATAAAAATGCGTGGAGGTACTAAACGATAAATTTGAAAACATAGAATTATTCGTTGAATTTATTTGATATTGCAGAAGTGCGAAAAAAAAAAAGAAAAAGGATCCTTGATACGCGTTACGAAGAAATACAATATATTTTGCACATTTTTGACCGAGTTGAAACCAGAAAATTGATGCTCAAATATTATTCTTTTCCTCTCAGGCAGACGTACTAATCGTCGTCGCTCATTTCAAGAAAGACGCCACAGAAGAGGTAAGAAACAAAACAGTGTATATTTTCTCTAATATTGGCATACTATTCTACGACGTTATCGTAATGCTCGATCTTTTACTATTGCTGCAGTGTATTTTACAAAATATCAATAAATTTTCTCACCTTATTTATGTTGTTTGGTTAGTATAGTTTGTTTGTTTTATAATTGTGCGCAAAGCTAAGCAAGGGATGTTGATAGTAGCCTTCCTAATTTTGAACAAATAGACTAGAGGGAGAGCAACTAGTCAACAGTACCTACCACGATGTTTTGTGGGACTACTCTTGCCTGATCGAAAAATAGGATTTTACTGCCACTCTGACAGCGCCTCGAAGTGCAGAATGTGGGCACTGGTCGCGCGAACCATAAATCTCCAGGTTCATAGACCAGCCAAGCTAACTACTAGGCCATACGCGACTTTGTTAATATGGATCAACACAAAATACACAAAGATATTACAGAAGAAAAAAACCTTGAAATTCTTGGAAAAAAATGACTGTCACAATTAATTTCGGCATTAACCTCACGTCAGATGAAAAAATCGGCACTGGAAAGGGAAATAAACAAATATTCTATGGGTTTTAGGGCTCTTTCTTTGTATTGTTATGAACACTCTCAAAAGCTTACTAAAAGCTTGAAAAACAAAATATATATGTCTATCAACTTTACCACCTTTTCACAGAATTGTTTGTGTCATTAATAGGCTTATCCCCATATTTGTAGTGTGTGCCTAATTTGCGAAAGCTACACAGTATGAAAATTCTGTGCCCCCTTCTGTGATTAAACAGAAAGCTTGAGGACTTTGAACATCAAAGTTTAGGTCTCGATCTCCGCAGTGGGCACCCTGCAGCTAGCCTATTGTGTTGCTTTTGAGCGTAAACCAACCAAACAAATAAACATAAGATCTGTTAAGAAAACAATTCGTAGCTTAACCGTTAAAAACTGGATAAGGGAATTCAATTATTTTAGCGAACGTTTTTTTACGAAATGTAAGACTATATATAATATTTAATATTTTCAATAGTTGACTGAAGAAGAATAGTCAACTATTCGAAAGAGCTCGAGTTTTGGGTCTCGTTTTGAAAATATTACAACTTTTGTAGGTGATCCTGTGTGCTATCTACTTAACCTGGATTTATACTATTTAATAGTTGCACTTTGATATATAATTTTACTAACAAAGTTAGGTTAAAACACCATAGTAGTTAACGGGCCCGTTGGGCACCTAAAGGATATCACCTCAGTGAAAGGGTCGCCAGATGATTGGATATCAAAGAATGCAGCCTGAGGTTTACATAACTATTATGTAACATGCAAATTATACCAACATCTGAGAGTTACATAATCGTTATATGATAGGCGCCAGATGGCGCTGCTGTTTATGGGAAGGGTGATATCATAGTTGATACCAGAGGGCTTGCTACTATAGGTGGATGCTTTTACCAAGTTTCTATAGGTGGGTGGTGTTACTAAGGTTCTATAGGCATATTATCTGTGTTTTACAAAGGCGGTTGGTATTTCTATAGGTGGAAATAGTTGCTATCGTCCCATAGGATTGCATACATATTTCAACTTATCTCAACTTATGTTTATAGTTTTCATTTATATATTACATGTATTTAACAAAGGTGGATGGTGTTATTAGCTGAATTGTGCTATTACGTTTTTGTAGATGAATGGAAAATTGTGTTACTAAGCTTAGTGTTGCTTGGGCGGATGGTATTTCTATAAAGGTTCAATAGAATGATGGTCTCATAGTAGGGTGTCTCAAGATTTGATTACATGATCAATCTCTAGATTTTAATTATGTGTTCTTAAAAGTAAAACCATTATTTAAACGAGACAATTATTATTGTGTATGTCGGTTTTATCATACATACTATCTTAATATATCCATTATTTAAATGAGGCAGGTATTATAAACAATAATTTACAGTACTGTGCAAAAGTGTCAGGACAAAGTCAAAAATTTGATTTCCGGCGACTGTCAAAGAACAATGGAAGGTAAGTCACAGGTGAAGCATCAAAATTTTATTAATCTTCATATTTAGTACAATAGAAATTCAGTGGAAGTGTTTGAGTTCAGCAAACACTTTATATTTTGTGTGTCCCCTTTTGCTTTATTAACTGCAGACAGTCTTTTAAGCATCGTTGCAATATATTTAATCGAAGTGTCTTTTGGGATTTTACTCCAAGTGTCTCTAATACACTCTCATAAAGTTTTTTGGAAGTAACTTTTGATTTGTCAAGTTTTTGATCTATCAAATCCCAGATCTTCTCAATTGGGTTGAGATCGGGGCTCTGTGGGGGCCATTGCATCATTTGAATGACTCCAGCAGCTTCTTTCTTAGGTAAGTAATTTCTGCATAAGTTGGATGAATGTTTGAGGTCATTATTTTCTTGGTAGTAGAATCCTTTACTAATAATATGCAAACCATTGGGTTTACCATGACGGATCAATATTTGATGGTACTTGCGCTGATCCATTATTCCATTTATTTTGCAAATATCGCCTGTTGCCTCAGCAGAAAAACTCACCCCAAACCATCACACTGCCTTATCCATGATTCATAGCAGGTGATATGCATTGAAGTAAGTATTTTTCACCTTTCTTCTGCTGGAAGTACAACCTATGCTTTGAACCAAATATTTCAAACTTGGACTCATCTGTCCATAACACCCCTTTCCAATTATCAATAGTCCAGTTTTTGTACTTTTTTAGCAACTTTCAGTCTCTTGACAATATGTGGAGATCGAAGTAAAGGTTTTGAAACTACTACACGACCAAATATTCTACTCTCGTTGAGTCTTCTTGATACTGTAGATCTGGACACTTTTCTGTCATTTGGTACATGGTCGTTTATCTTATGCTTGAGACAAGTGGCAGTCTTCCTTCTGTTCCAAAGGCTGAATATGTGAAGATACTTAGCATCAGTATCATTGAGTTTAGCTGTTCTGCCTCTTCCTTTCCTATTTTCCAATTTACTTGTCTCGGTCTCATGATCTAGGGTGTAGTTGACAGCGTTTGTGGAGCATTTCAAGTCTGCAGCTTTTATGCAAACTCTCTGCTCTACTGACAATTCTCTACGCTTTTTGGGCAGTGGCATAGCAACCAAATTTAATATATAGTGTTAAACACTGTTTTTATCAAGATTCATTCGTGGAGTGCTATTAAATTGATTTCTTCTACCACATGCTAGCTCCTTGCTAGCTTCTTTCTATATAGTTAAGACACTTCATGGGGTACCATGACAGTTATTTCAAACCCTAAATTTGATCAGTATGTTCATTCAAGCAGAACCCTTATGACATGCCCTTGGTACAAATATATAGGAATTCTAAATAATGATAAGCATTCTCACCCTGGCTCATTCAGTTGTCAACAGAGATCAGTGAAGCATTACCATGGTGTTGAAATTACATTCTGTAATGGCATGGGAGAATTAGTCCAATAAAATGGAAAGAATGATAAAAAATTTTCTCTTGTCCTAACACTTTTGCAATTATCCATCACTTTATGTATAAATGACTTAGGTAATTCATTTTTATAGTTTTCACTTCTATATTTAAATTGCATGACATACTTTTTGCATTGTCTAAAGTTTTATATGTAAAACATTGTTAACTGATTTCTATGAACGTTCTATGTCACATTAAATTTTGATCTTTAAAAAGTTAGCTTGGCCGGTGGAGATATGTTGGAAGCCTTTAATATATTCTTTAATTCAACCTCATGAAGTCATTGATAGCCAACTGGAAGAAAAATAACAGTTTACTTGAAAAGTATAGCATCTATTCACTGTGAAAAGAATGTTTATTTAAATCTCTAAATAATATACAATAATTTCATGTTTACCTTTATAAGTTGGTTTGTTTTGCTAAAGTTTAAAGGATCTATGTCAACAGTTATGTTTAACCATTACTATTGTTACCCTTCTGTAGGTATTTTCACAAACATTTGTCTAGAGCCTGTTTCTCGTTACATATAAACTCGATAAGTAATGTTCTTACCATTTCGAAAAATGAACATTTAATACATTTAGGTCACTCTTTCAATTATATTGCTGACATATTCGCCTAAGGCTACGACCCCAATCAGTGTATCTAAGCTTTCGAACTTCAAGACTGTTGACAGTCTAAACAAACAAAATGGGTCATTGAGTGTATGACAGGGGAGGTCTTCACATGGTCAAATAACCAGTCCCCTCTTAAAATTGGCAGAATTTGAATTACCAAGGTATGTATTTTTAGTAAAATATATTATTTCTAGTTTGTAATGATATATACGAGACTAAAGCCATGTCACTTTCAAACATCTATGTTAAATATTTGTTCATAAATCAGAAATTCTATTACACTTTAACAATTAATCTTAATAGTTCACCAAAGCATCAGTTACATTTTTCACAAATGAACATAGTTTATAGCTGAAAAAGAATTGGCAATCATAATTTTAAAATAACCTTTAATTATAAATCAAGTGATTATTCTTTGAAGTTTTATAAATCCAGCATATTTACTCTTTATCAATACAGAATATACTTTACAGGAACAATGTAAAAGCAAGACTTGACGAGCATACTGAAATGTTTATTAACTTCAAGATACAGTAATATATGTGAACATCTTAACTTATAAAATACTGAATTAGCTTTCATACAACTTTTGTACATTATGTTCATATTACTGTTTCAGCTAGAGTTTATATTTTCCAAATTTGTAACATTATGTGAAAAAACATTGAATTTTTCACGAGACATCATACTAAAGACATGTTTCTCAATAAAAAACTAACAAAGGATCTAAACATGTGCATTATATTCAAACATAATTACTTGGTGATGACAGCAGTATTATTTGTTCACACTGCACGTTCAATCCATATGAGATTTCAGTTTGTAGGCTCAGAAAAACTATCTTACATTTCAAATATATTTCTCACATAGAATTTGAAACAATGTTTCAATAACATGAATTATCTTTTCACTTAAAAATTATACAAACTGTCAGTTATGAATCAATGCCAAGACTAAAAATCAAGTTTCAAATAATTACACATTTAGATTTGTCTTTCATGATGAATTACACCCCATGAATAACAGTTTCTGAGAAGTATGTTGGAACATTTAATATAAATCTGCTTTTATATTTTTCTTATGTTTCATCATAGTCAATTTGTAGTTGCTACATAAAACTCATGTTTCATCATAGCCAAATATGTTATCGTTAATGTATGTAAGTAAAATCACAGAGTTAATAAATATCACATATACTGAAACATTTGTTAACAAAAGTTCAAGATACACTAATATACTATGTATGTAAACATCTTACTTTATAAACTATAGACCTATATGTGTCTAGCTTAATGCCCCATGAATATCAGTTTCTAACAAGTATGTTTGAACAACTAATACAAGTCTCAATTTGTATTTGCTACATAAAACTCATGTTTCATCATAGCCCAATATGTTATCGTTAATGTGTGTATGTAAAAATCACAGAGTTAATAAATATCACATATACTGAAACATTTATCAACA
>NW_013669104.1:60726-71132 GCF_000517525.1 Limulus polyphemus
AATGTGTGTATGTAAAATCACAGAGTTAATAAATATCACATATACTGAAACATTTATCAACAAAACTTCAAGATATACTCTTTGGAAAAACATCTTAGTTTATAAAATACTGAACTACATCCCAGTGTAATAATACCTGCAGTATATATTTGTTTTAGCATGATATTAATCAAATAGAACAAATCTCCATAAACAAGATGTAAGGGACATTACCCAAAGTGATTCAAGGTAATATGACCATAGAACGTTTTGTTCATTTTAGAAATTCTGCAAACATATCATGCACTTGAAATCTGTAACTAATTGGACTATCCCCGTCGTGCTGAAATTTTGGACATTAGAACCATCCCCTATCACTTAAAACTAACGTGTTTCACTATAGCCTATATGCTATCATCAATATATGCAAGTAAAATTGCAGACTTGTCAAGTATCACACATACTGAAATATTTGTTAACAAAACTTCAAGTTAGAAAAAGACGGCCTTATCTACAATTTATCACAAGTAATGAGCATGAAGTAGAACAAAATCTGTAAAAGTTCTTGACAAAATATTTCAATTTTGTTGTTTTTTACGATAATAGATATGGACCACAAGAAAAGACGATTATTTCACATTTTATAAATACATCACGTGTACTATTAATCATCACAGAATATACATTTCATTCAAAATAATTTGTGTGAAAGTCTGACAATGAAGAACGTATTTTGTATGTCACTGAACTTAAGAGTTAGTAAAAACGAATTTATCTATTCTTCCACTTTACATAATTGTACAGAAAGCTAAATGTATATTCTGACATTCTCAAGAAATGAAGGTACATTAGGACGTTATTTTCTGTTTTTGATCTAGAACCCACTTATTTGTAGTTTAAAACTACTATTATTTATAAATATAATTTACTGAAATTTATACATAGTCTATCTTCTTCAGGTTGTATTTGTTTAGACACATAAAGAAATATCCGTATCGTCCATTTTACAATTTGGGTTGTGTTCTTCAATTTTTTCAAGGGGCATATTTCACTGGTAGCTCGATACTCTCTGATATTTAGAAATAGCACAAACTGTAACATGCATAAATTATAAAATACTAGATTACCGTAATTATATTAACTTTCACAAACGTGTAGTACATTTCAGTTAGCATACAATTCTTGTACTCTTTTTACTCTGTTAGACTCTCCTACCGACCTTTGTTCATTAGATATGTAGTTGTCAATGATCTCAACTTGAGAATGAACTTGTTCTATTGTTGTACAATATTTGAACATAATGAAAACAAGAACTGGTATATTTCATGTGATATATAACAACACAATACACATATTGAAACTGTAAAAACTAGGTTCTTCTCACATAGATATTGAGAATTTGTAAACGTTATAATATTTAGGACAATTAGATATTCACAATAGCAAGAGTAAAGGTATTAATATGATGCATGATTATTCATTTATATTGTATAAAAGATCATTATCTCTAGTTACTTTAGTGCTGAACGAAAAAAACATGATGTGTTGACGTTTTTGACTATTTCTATGGAGGAAGAGTTAACACTATCAGGCTCTTGAACGATATAAAGAACGGAAAATGTAGTAAATACTTTGATGTCGCGTCACTCTTTCACTGGAATAATAAGCACCATGAATACCATAGTGGACATTTTCAATACAGTGATATACCTGTAAGTTCTGTGATCTCACGACAAAAGGTATGGTCTACCAGAAAAGACGTATCTATCCTTTCATATGAAATCAGTTTATAAAAAGCAGTCATATAAATTCACATAAAAACCAAATCAGATATTCACCAACGTGATTAGATTTATTTTGTTCTACTCACCATCATACCCAAAGTTGAACATAAATGCGACCTGGCTAACTAATGAATGAATATTTGCTGTAAAAGTCTTATCAATGCTATAAGTGTAGCTACCAGTTTGGCCGCCAATTTTGATTTCATTCCTGTAAGTCGCACACTAAATCCTTTTTTGGCCGCACCGTTTTTTTCACACTTAGTCTTTTGATTAGATATTATTAGGGACTTTGTAACCAGCAAATTCATGGACCCACAAGTTACTTGATGCATAGAAAGTTGGGGTCATATGGGCCAGATCAGTTATACAAGGTTTCACGATAACAATTGTATAAAACTAGATTTTTTATTTTCGAAGGTTCCCTGGTGATTCAACGGTAAGTTTACGGATTTACAATGCTAAAATACAGGGTTCGATTGACTGCTGTGGACAGAGAGCGGATGATGATCTTTTAAAGTTAAGAAGAAACAAATATTTTTTATGGAATGGGAACTTTGCTGATCTGAAATGATTTTATGATCTTAAATCAACTTAAAATTTATAGATTTAAGAGGCTCCTCACCAGCCAGTGGGGGAAATTTTTTGTTGAAAACAAAAACACTACCCAATCCGTTTTTACTTAATTTGAACTGAAATTTTTATTGGTTAAAAAGAAGGCATTTTCCGCACTCTTTTAACTTTGCGACTGCGAAAAGTGATTTGAAGTAGTGAGGTGACTGAAATTTGTCAGTGCATCACGAGCTCAACGACCAAGCAAATGAAGCATGGGAGTCTCCAACTGACACGCAGAGATATTCAGGAACCGTCTAGAACCACCTTGGTAGATATTGTACAGCAAACCAAGTGCAATATTATGCCTGTAGCTTCTTTCAAAGTGTTCCTGTCTGCCCATCTTACTGCTGAATATCGTGATGCTTCGACCTTCGAATCACAGGTGAAATCGTTCGTATCTCAATTGAAATGTAAACATAAAAAAGGTGATAGCAGAAGCATAAAAGGTTGGCAATTGCTTAATTAATGATGCTGAGAATGTGGCTTTATTGATATTTATTGAATTTACTCCCAGTGGGTAGACCTTAGTACTAGCTAGTATGGAAACTTGAGGATGTTGTATTTCACTTAAATATTTATCAATTAACAAACGAAAACTTGTCTCGACAAGATATGTCCAAACAACCCTCTTTATGAGTTTCCGGATTGAACTTAATTTTAATATTCAACAAATTGTAGGGTAAAGACACCCCTTAGCGTGTTAAAAGTGAATATAAAATGCATTTGAAACATTATTTCATGATTTCGTTTTTACAGTTTGGATTATTGCAAAGTAAGCTTGACGTTTCAAAACTGATACCGAGTTTCTTTTCAGCATCTTTGAGAAGTCTCTTCTTTTGGTTATGGCCAAGGCCGGATTGGGGGGAGGGTAGATGTGTGCAACTGGCCCGAACCTCCTGGATTGAATGCCCCCCCCCCAACTAAAATGAAAAAAAAGAATATATGGATGTTTCAATGAAAATAATTTGTTTGCAACTGTGTCGCTATGATAATAGTGATTTTAGTTGTTTCACATAAACTTATTATTTTGTAATTATTTATTAACTTGATTTTACAGCTTTCTTTCATAAACATTTGCTTGGCCATTGAACAAAAATATTCATTGTCATTTCTATATATTTATTGTAGAAATTTGGTATCATTACTTTATATCAGAATTAATATTTTGTATATCATCTATCCATCCTTTGTATTTTTATTGAATTGCATTTGATATATTTATCAAGTTCAGCTTTGAGGACTCCCCTACAATCCCCAACTGTCGACTTACAACGCTAGAAACCGGGTTTTGATACCCATGGTGAGCAGAGCGCAGATATTTCTTTGTGTAACTTTTACATAACTACAAACAAATAAACTCTTCTACAAAATTTGCCTCAAGCTTTCCAAGTTCTTAATGCGGCCCTGATTACGTGACCGTTTCTAATTTTATTTATAACTAATTAATGCATGTCTGTATGAGTGTTAAAACAGAATTAACTTTAAATATTTTCTCTCACCCAGTTTGCAGTAACATAGACAGAACCACCTTCAACAACAACTTGGTTAATATTTTCAAATCTGAGTACAAGCGGCTACCGAGCCCTCTCGACGGGGGTGAGTGAAATTTCTTAAAAGCTTGACATTTTTAATTCTAAGAAGCGTAAGTAAACAGACACTAAAATTTAAATAGCCTTATAAATTCTGACCAGTACAGTTACACATGTTTAAACATGCAAAAATATATATTGTATTACATTAAAAGAATCAATATGACTTAATTATTTATACTTAACAAAATATATACTCATGTGGCGTTAAACCTAAAATTTAATATTACATAGTTTTAATATTAGTTCTGAAATAACTGTTCAAACAAACAAATTTAAGCAAACAGTTTCTATTTTCTATTTTGTTGATTTTTAATATCAGAATTATCTGTTTTAATGATAACATAGAATTAAACATCAGATGGCTTCGCAAAGAAAAACTTTTTAAATTGCATATTTTAATGTATTTCTGTGTATATGTGTGTGTTTGTGTAAATTAAGGACTAATCTCTTTTTTGGCACGAGTGCCATATAATTGTAATGTATTTCAAATGTAGTATCAAACTAACCCAAGATTTCTAGTTTGGTTATTCCAGTAGTGTCAATAATGATATTTAAAAGTACCTTCTCATTTATTCACTTTTAAGAAATACAGCTAGTCGTTTTCTAATATAGAGGGTTATCGTACTTTATTTGAACGATCTGTAGCCAGTGCAGTTGCGTATCGCCGTGACTCTGTGGCATTTTCAGTTGAATTATAAATACTTTTGACTATATCGAATAAGTCAGGTAAACAGGAGTTTTGTTCATGATACAAAATTACATAAAATACTAAAAACGTTTACTAACCGAGACTATGCTAAATGACCTAAAGAAACTGAACAGAACGTGACAATCAACAAAATAAACATTTTTTATTAATAAATTCAACATAAACGCAGTGTGTTGAATTGTTCACCAGTTTAAGAACTCGTTCTGACTGTAGGATATAAGCCCTACCTTACCTTTTAACTTGCATTACATTACCTAAACTCAATTTGGTTTGTATACCTTGCTTTGCCCTGCGCTCTTTGATTTAGACTTGAAAAATACAACAACGTATTTGTACTGTTAGACTGACGCTACCATATGACAAGTTACTCTCAGAAAACATACTTCAGACATTAACCTCTAGGTATTACCTGAACAACCATTGAAGGGCATTACTAACTTAACATAAGGTCGCATGCTAGAAGTGTTCTCATTGAGCGATACCTGACTTTGAGAATAAGAAAGAAACAAAGGTAACTTTAAATAAAATCAACTTTACGAATTTTCATGACCACGTGTTATGTGGAAACCTGCACATATTCAGAACAAAGAATGAATTTCGAATCGATATTACAGCACTATAGAGAAAAGAAACTTATGATATTTTTATATATTACAACAACTACATCAGTGAAATGTTTAGCAGCAAATTCCCGACCATTGGACAGTGCAGTGCCTACACGGATAAGACATTTATAAAAGAATAAAACAAATATCTGAAACAAATATTCGTACAATGAGAATCTTAAATTAAAACACGTAGAACTAAATGACAACATATTTAGAAGAAAAGGGCCTTCAGGAAAATTCCAAGAGAGCAACAAACTCCAAAAACATATTCCAAGCCACTCCGAGCAGTATTCACAAAGTGACGGCTGTGATTATGAGAGAGAACCATTCAATCAAAAACAAAAAGCCAATCTAATGAAGCTGGTCATATCTCCGAATAATGTTGGCGAGATAATAACCAAAGATTTGAAGTTAACGAACGCTTACAAACCAAAAGATCGCAAGTTTTTAGCCACATCACGAAATCAATAACTGTATTCATGAGAAACATGGACGAAGAAAATGAAATAACAACTATTTAGTAATGCAATCAAGGGTAAACGCAGTTTAACCTCTTCTCATTTAGTGACTTAATGTCTACCCTCTTAAAGCCCAGCTTGGATGTTAACCATCGTTAGTTTATGCATTTTGTTTTCTTACCAATAGCAAATTCTATTGAACCACTTATGTGTAAAGACTCCGATTCAGTTCCAATGGATACTGTGCCTTTGGTCTCCTTTAACGCGCCCGTGGAAGCAGATATCTACGTCTGTGGATCGTGTATCAAGGTGGTCTAAGATTGACCATTCCGTCCTTATCAGTAGCTTGTTACAATAGACATTGTCTTATCCCGTTATATTGGATACAATCAACGATGGAGGAAGTAGTTCCAAGAATAACATGTTAACGGTGCTAAAACATTACTGCCGAAAATATCGTTAACAGTGAGAGTACCAAACTGATGAGACAATTCCTTCTAATCTTTATAAGTACAAACTATGTTTGATTAGCTATATCGATTACCAGGGTGATTTTTAGTTTCGCTCTAAGTACGTAGCTTGCTCTGATTGGAAGGTAGTATTAATTGTATTTATAAAGTGAGATGAACTTCAGTAAATGCATAAGGAATCTGAAAGAAAATGTCTTTCAATTTGCTTTGAAAACATTCAGTTTTATCCGTTAAGATATTATTTTGTTTAATTATTAAGTTCCCGTCTTGTATATAGGTTTGTATGACTAAATTTGCTCATTATTGAGATATCAATTTGTTAAATTCATTCTTTTCTTACCAAGCGTCTAATCAGTCCAGTTTCTTGATAGGTATTTAGGTGTTAAGCCTATGATGGTCATAAATCATTATTCCTCCTTACCCCACTCACGAATATAATAGGGGCTTTATGGCATACATTTTTTTGGTGCTCACATTATGAGCTCGTTTTATTAGATACACGTGTGTTATAAACTTCCTTGTAGTAGTTTTTTTTAGCAAATTCCCACAAGATGGTGACAAGGGGACGGTGTTTGATTCAACACTCATCATGACGAAATTTATCATTACAATGTTGAAAATCAGAGTTGTAGCACGGCACTCCCAGGAAAGCAGGACCATACCTGCACAACTTTTATTTTATCTTAAACACATACAATACATAAAATACTTTGCAAAAAAGTAATTACATACAATACAAATTGTATAGAAAAGTATATATTAGCATTTTTTTATTAACACGGAACATATCAAGCGTTTCGCCCTCTGTTTGTACGTTTTTATGTCTATATTTATTTATTGTTGAGATACTACTTTACCTTTAGTGTATCTAATCCGCTTAATATGAACGTTTTTCTGTTTAGATTGAAACAGTTTTAGGTAGTGCATGTTTCATTCATAATTTTGTTATCTGACTTATACCTAAACATGGCTTATGGTCGTTTCATACTTGCAAAATCCAACCTAAATAGTAAACTTGTTCTTGAAACAACACACAAGACCTTCTATCTCGATGGCTAAGGTTGCTAAAATATTTATAATATCAATAAAGTTGATTTTCCGATTGTTAGACAAAATTCATCCATTTGTTCTTCGTATTATTCTTGTTCCACAGGCCTACAGAAAAAATGGTTAAGAATATTTTATTCAAACCTGGGTAAACCTACTAAAAAAACTCCTGTACAGGTCATAGAACTATTTTTATGTTGATTCTTGAAAGATAAGAAGAGATTTGATAAATTTTTTATTGTTACTGGCCAAGTTTCTACTCGAAGCCATTTAAAGCACCGAAGCCTACAGCAAAAACGACTAGGTATACTGCGCCAATATCTATGCACAGCTACTAAAAAAATTCCCGGGAAAGTAGGTATTTTTAAGTTGATTCTTGAAGTCGAGATTTTCACCCTCTAAAATTTTATAAGTTCTTCTTCGCTACCAACATCAGCTCTTCGCAACCATTCGAACATCGCAGAAATATAGAAGTCATTTAAGCACCATTATATTAGTCGGAAATGCTTCGTTTTATTAGAATAAACAATGTGTATACTTATAACAGTGTCTCCAGCCTTGTTATTATTGATTATAGTTTTACAAGCCTCTACAAGAAAAGCGGCTATGAATGTTTTACTAAAACCTGGACAGTAGTAAATGAATACAGTATCGAGTATGTTTCAAAATTAATTCAAGCGCCTTTGTTTTCTCGCTCTGAAGAATTTTCCTGAGTCTTGAAACCATTAAAAAGATCTGGTGTTTTACTAATGCGCTTTAATTGGAAAATAATTTGTGCAACTTTAGCGCATTAATTGGAAACTGCCACGTTGAGGATTCTTCATTTCTCGAGTTCACTGTTCTTCATTGTTTCTCGAGTTTGCTGTTCTACTTTGTCTCCACGTGGTTTTCTTCCACTATTTCAGTGATTTTTCTACCAGTAGACGATTACCATAGTATATTTCTCTACTCTTGTGAGTGGTGATTTATTCTACTGATTTTTGTACTTCGCTTTACACGAAACCTCAGGTACAAAAACGTCAATGCAGCATTAAACTGTTGAAAAACATGTACCATTCAACTGAATGCATATGCAAATATGTATCTTAAAATTTATTTTCAATAAATGGACATAAACAAAAATTAAGAAACAAAATGATTAAAAATTGTTATTCTAAAAGGAGAATAGGGATCGTCCAAAAAAGTACAGAAACAAGTTGAATCAAAATGCAAAGATTATATTTTCAAGCTTACATCTAGGGACTAAAAGAACTAAACAAACTAGGCTGGAAATAGTGTGTACAGTATTTTATAAAGCTACAAATCCTATTTTGACTTTATGTCTAGAGTACTTATCAATTTTAGTGGAAAAAACGAACAAAAACATGTTTTGTTTTTTAGACTCTAAAGACAAACGGGTAATTCAGTGGAAATTTCGACAGCTAGATACTAACGGAGATAACATTCTTAGACGAAAAGAAGTTCGTGATCTACGGCGGATGGCTAAAAAGATCGTAGAACCTCGCCCTTGTATTAAAACGTTTACGAGGCATTGCGATTTTGATCATGACAACACCATTTCGCTGACCGAATGGACTTCATGCCTAATGATGGACATCAGTCGTAAGTTTTTTTTTTGTTATTTCATTTCAAGGATAGCCTAAAAAATGACAGCATGTCATAGTAAAGAAAAGCTGCAAGTAACAGATTAGCAACTTAAATTTTAGGCATCTTTGTTGTGTTTAATACAAAATTTTAATATAAACTATATTCTTTATCAAGCATTTACACACAAATGAAACAAAAGTACGTATGTAATCCTACCTGAACAGTTATTTTAATTATTAACTTCGCTGTACGACAGCGAAGAAGTACCATAACGTCGTGGCGATCGAATGACAATCGTTGTCATGGTGAGTACCTTATGCGATCATCTAAGCTTAATTACTAACTAGTTGTTATTATTTTGTATCACGAACTTGTTCATTTATATCCTATATTTCGGCTAACAACCTGCTGATTTTTCACTGTATGTAGTGGTAGTTGCCGAGGTTCAATACTGCGTCTTCATGTTAGAAAGGCGGTTGTGCACACTTTTACTCCATATGGATTTGAACCAACTAACCATTTTAATGGTTTTTAATCCAGGTTTTCCTGACTACTGTGCTAGATTGACTGAGTATGTTTTGAGTTACGCTTCTTCTAATTTTTATTGTATGTGTTTCATTTTCAATTGTTTAAGTATTTATTGTATGATCTTCTCTGACGTGATGGACTTTTGCAGATAGATCAGTATTAGTCATTGTGTGTTCTTGAATTCACACTTTGTTTCTACTTTTTTTCTTGTATTGATTGCAGTTCATATTCACAAAAGGTGTTGTAAATGATATTTTTACTCCCTATTGAGCCTTGAGATTGTTTGTTATATAGTAACTGTGATTGTATTGTGTTGTGGGTTCTGACTGAGCCTTGAGGTGATTTGTTTTTTTTAATAACTGTGATTGTATTGTGTTTTGGGTTCTGAATACTGTCCTGACTTTATGTTCTTAACATATGATCTATATGTTTCCATAGAGGCCTTTAAAACAGAGAAATATGGCTGTGCGTCAATAATTTCCTTTCTGCTAATTTTTGGGGTTTGTTTTCATTCTTGATATGATTTCCTTCAGTCGAAATGTAAGATGTATACTAACTGATAACTTATATCTGATAAAAAATAGTAATTAGTTATTAGACTAAGTGATTGTATGAGCTACTAACCAGGATAACATTTTTGTGCAGCTGTTGGTTTAAAAAGAAAAAAATGTAATGTTCGTTAACTTATATTCTCGCTGCATCCTATATTATATTACTAGTTGAAAACAGTTACTTACATTTTAACAATATTCCACACTTTATTACTTAATACTTTATGTTCTGTCTTAATTCTAAATCAACGTGTCTACTGCTCTGCCCGGCATGGCGAGGTGGTTAAGGCACTCGAATCGCAATCTGAGGGTCGTGGGTTCGAATCCCCGTCTCAACAAACATGCTCGCTATTTCAGCCGTGGGGGCGTCATCATGTGACAGTCAAGCCCACTATTCGTTGGTTAAAGAGAAGCCCAAGAGTTGGCGGTGGGTGGCGATAACTAGCTGCCTTCCCTCTAGTCTTACACAGCTAAAATAGGG
>NW_013669104.1:72044-99648 GCF_000517525.1 Limulus polyphemus
AATTAGGGACGGCTAGCGCAGATAGCCCTCGTGTAGCTTTGCGCGAAATCCATAACAAACAAACAAACTGACCACCTTAAAACTTAAAGAATTAAATAATGGTCGTCCGTAAATTTGTTACGTGTGAGTTGGCTGTGGGTTGTCTAGAAAAAGACTTCAAATGTTCTTGACATGACTTTCGTTAAAAATTTTAAATTGTTATTTCTCTTAAAAATGTTAAGGTTTTAATAAATATCATTTACCGAATTTTAAAAACAGTCTTCGCTGTTTGTAGTAGATATTTTAGTCCTAGTATTAAAGGTTGTGAATAACATTGGTCTTTGAGACAATCAACAAGAGAACTCATGTGCAACATTAATTACACGGATGAGAATGAGGATCTGAAGAAGCATGATGAAGACGAGGCAGACACAGAATGTCTCGTGGATCCTCGCGTATCCCAACAAACAAATTCACAGTTCCTGTTGTATCAGACGTAAGAGCTTTAACTAACAACTGGACTGAAAGATCTCAAGTTTCAAGGATAACCTGAATCAGGCTGCTTCGTTTAAGTTTCATAAGGATAGCCTAAATCAGACTACTTTGTTCAAAACCAATACATTGTTTGAAAACATGGTGGTTAAAGATATTTCAAGTTTTAGAAGGATATCCTGAATCAGACTGCTTTGTTCAAAACCATTACATTGTTAGAAAATACTGTAGGTAAAGAGATTTCAAGTTTTAAAAGGGTAACCTGAATCAGACTGCTTTTTTATAAATCGCTACATTGTTTAAAAATACGGTAGTTAAAAAAATATTTTAATTTTCAGAAGGATAACCTGAATTAGACTGCTTAGATCAAAAGCATCACATAGTTTGAAAATACTGTAGTTAAAGAGATTTCAATTGCTTGAAGGATAACCTGAATCAAAACTGTTACATTTGAAAATACTGTAGTTCAAGAGATTTCAAGTGAAAAAGGCAATCTGAATCAGACTGCTTTGGTCAAAAGCATTACATTATTTTAAAATAGAGAAATTTTTTACTCCAACAGTATATCATAAGTCGCACGATAATGAAAATAAATTGTACTTTATTAACAAATAAAGTTTAAATCTATTGTTGTATTGTTTCAATATTAAATGCAATAAATGTGTTTAAAAAGAAAATAAACCTTAATAAGAAGAGAGGGTATTAATTTTCCGAGGGTGATGCTTACACCAAATTTTCAAGCGTCACAAGTGGTGGAGAAGAATGAAAATAGCGTCATTTAATTTATAAACGGCCCCTAACGTGTCAAAAATTTTAATCAATATTTGTGGAAAAAATGTCTGTTATTGCTATTGTTACACAACGTGTGAAGACTAGTGACTAGTCGCTTCAGTTTGGGTGCTTGTGTTTTTATTAGTTCTAAAAACATATCGTTTAGAAATTATCAGTAAACTAAATAATCTTGCTGCGAAAGTTTAATTAATAATTACTAACACCTTTATTCGTTTAATATGATATATTATAGAATAGTTTTAAAGATTTAGCACAAGTTTTAGGATTAAGGGTTTCACTCTTTCTTCAAGCAGAAGGAGTAGTCATAGCAACAAGCAACGAAAATAATAGTTTCTTTTGTCAACTCAAAATTAAAGAAGAACAGTTAAATTGTGTATATTGAGCAGTAGCTTTTCAAGGACTTTCGTTTACTATCAAAACATACAACTGTTCCTTAAATGAGTGCGTTGCTCTTCAAAATGCTAATATCTGATTGGAGCAGATCATATTTTTGTCAAGAAAAACGACACAGTAATAATTATGGGTGTGAAATATTGTTACGTCTCTGGTCGTTAGTTAATTTCCCATATACTTTCTTTCCGATGAAACTTTAGTGATACAAGTCCTTTCTTAAATAAAACTAGTTTATTCTTTCTCAATACAACTTTGCAATACACGCTATAACTTAAACAAACACTATAATTCACAACGAATGCGCTTGACTCAATTGTCGTCCCTATCTCTGTCTGCAATTCAATTCCATTGTTGCCGTCACTTCTTGGCGGTCTTATATATAAGAATACCGCATATCTAGTAAACACTCGAGGCTTCACAAAGGGACAGGAATTTTCTAGAAGGCTATGACGTGTTACTAGCGTCACGTGACTTCCGCTGTCGTAACAATATTCATACACAATTCTACAAACCCACAGTATACTCTATAGTAAGCATAGCACTTAAGGTGTAAAAATAAAGCTGACTCTATACTTATTCAAAAAATAATATGTGAGGTAAAAGCAATCAATTACAGGACATGGAGCAATTTCATCAAATGGATTTGTTTGTTTGTTTTTTAGAGCAAAGCCACATCAAGCTATCTGTTGTGTTTACCGTGGAGAATTGAACCCCGGATTTTAGTGTTATAAGTGCCTAAACTTATCATTGTGACAACGGGGGACCCATGAAATGGACGATGTGAATGAGACATAGAGGTTCATCAAACAAGCTGATGTAACTCATTTGGTGTCAAAGCTAACACATGGAAGTATTTAAAGTGTGGGGCATTTTTTCTAGTACATTTGCTTTTCATGTTAACGAATTTCATCACGTGACATATTTCGCGATTCTTGAAAATGGCGACCATTAACGCAAAATGTGTATGCCTCACTCCAGGTTTTCATTATTCTACAATAATCATGAAAACACCAGGATAGAGGGCTACGGCAGATTAATTTGTGTAACGCCAATAAAGAAAATCATGGAAGTCTAATGATAGGGTTAAGGTGTCCTTTTTTTCCATCACTGTATGTCCTATATTCTCATGTAAATGGATTTCATATTTTAGCCACTGCAAAACTTAAGGAAAATGTACAAACTTATAATTAATAAAGTAGTATGAGTTTGATTGTCTTTCTGAACACAAACTTGTCTGTTCTTATTTGGTTGAGTTTTTTTTTTTTGTATACCAGACGTGACACAGCTGTTAGTATGTCGAGCTCCGTACCATTAGGCTCAAAGTTCGCGTTTCATTGTCACTAAACGCGTTATAAAAGTAACAGTAAATCCCATTATTCAGTTCAAACAGGACAAAGCCTTTGTGACGCTGACTATTGCTAACTAGTTGCTTTCCCTCTGGTCAATAGTTTAAAATTTGGAACGACCATACCGTTTAGATCATGTATCGTGTATATAATGCTAGTTTAAATATTCATATGGACTGTTGAATTTATTAAGTTCTCTAGAATCCCTTGCGAGATAGCTTTCGCCATACACAGTTACAGCTCCGAAGATATCATATCTCAAATAAATCAACAAACTCTCTATAACAAGCGAAAAATAATTTTAATGTCCTTGGGGTCAAAAACTCTCTTCCTTCAAATAAACCATGTCCTACTCAAGCTTAATTCCATCACTTGTTTCCTTCTTTGAAAGCTGCTGCTGAGTGGTCCTACGTGTTCATACAAGACTATCTTCAATCCGTTCAGGACAAAAGAGGCATATCATTATTTAAAGCGGCCAGTACTGTTACATTATTTGTCTCAATGGTATCATTGACGTCACAAATGATGTAACACTTTTGTGAACTACCGGTGATGTGTCATGAAGCTTCTTTATCGTTTTATTAACTTATTTGATTAATTTCATCATTTCTTCTTGTGACTGATCTTTTTTTTTTTCTAGCGTGAAAATATAATATTTTCTGATTATTTACTATTTTCACGACTAAGTGTTTATAATAACCCTCTGTTTATAAATAAAAGAACTGGTTTAGTGCATTTAAGTATAGTCACAGAATAATGCTTGGAGACGGCTTGAATGGGTAAAGAAAAAAAAACTTTAATATAAATTTAACATAACAGCAAATGTACAACGTTTCGACAAGGTTTTGTTATCATCAGGCTCATTCAAGCCGTCTCCAAGCATTATTAGTCTCAAAGTGGGTTCCTCGTCATCGAATTTGAATAGTCACAGAAAGTTAGCACAGATATAAATGTATTGCAATTACGGCATTATGCAAATAATTAAAATGTAATCTATAATAATAAAAGGGCGTGTCTGTGTGACCGCCATAACTCCAAGAGGAAAGAATCTAGAAACGTGAAATTTTGCACACATACCAAGTGGATTCCGAGGGGTGTGCACCTAAGTATTATTACTTATCTTATCCATGTGCGCATCTTTTTAATGAGGCAAGCTAGCAAAAAACCACATGGAAAAGAAGTGGTTCCTTATATAACAACTTCTAATATATATAAAAGCCACTGCGTTTTAGTAACAATGCGTTCCAACTATGCCTTTTATTTCATGTTGCTTAGCAAAAAAAGTATAACCTAATATTGTTGTTAAGAGGCTATGTGTTGAAAGTATAAAATGAAATGTACAAACTCAAAAATTGAAAATATATTTGTTGTTTTCTAACTTAGAGGCTCCGTAAATTAAAGAGGTTTGTTTTTTATTATTTAAGTTTAAAATCGGAAGGTTACCTTTATAAACAGACAACATCCCGTAAAGGATATACAAAAGTATATAGGTTATTCTTTTATGCTAAAATGGGTTCAGAATACACACACTGACATCGGCACCTAGAATAAATCAACCTAATAATCCGAGCGAAACCGGTACTTTCGCTAGTTATAAATATTTGCTATTTTGCATAGCATATTGCCATGATATGGACATTTCAGTGAGGGCTTCTTCTTGAAGGACGTAATTAAGTATGTGTTCAGATCCAGCTTTTGATACTGAAGACAAGCGGTGCAATCTACAATAAAACCATAAGATGGCGTTGTTATGGATTTCAATGCTTGATCATTCTTGATGGCGTGACCTTGGATCTGTCCTTTGGGCTTGATTTAGTGATATGGGTCTTTCCTTATTTTCGATATACAAAGTACTTTGTTATGTTTAGTTTTAGAGATTGTTGAATATGCCATAAATAATTCATTTCTTTCTTTTATCGTACTGGATACACTAGATATTGCTTTGTGGCCTATATTAGCTTATGGTTCTTTTATGAAAATGTTTATTGAAACTTACAAAAATTGCTTAAAGTATTTAGCATTTGTGATAGTAAAATCAGAATGTTGTACAGTATCCTTCTTGTTTGATTTTGCATGTTTTTTTTTATTTCTTGAATTCCCACCCCACCCGATTTTCTTCTGTCTTCTTTTCTATTTATTTTCCGTTCTTTCAACCTCTCGGCCGGGACAAATATGCAATATTCAACTGGACTTCGGTCCTCAAGAACATCACTAACGTATGTAACATGTAGTTTCTTTTCAACTTTTTATGTCATTAAATTCAGACGAGCAGGGTGAAGCCAGCACCGAAGAAAGGCATATCACTGTTCAAGGTAACAGTTTTCTTTTCATTTTTTATTATAATAGGTTTATTATATCAGTTTGTAATTATATCAACCAATACTTGAGACATAAATTATTTTGAAGTGTGATTCCAATGTTCATTGTAAACAAAAAATGCTTTTCTATTTACGATCTTGCTCTTCTGTTGGTAAGTTTCAATTTCTGAAGATTTACCACATTAAACATTTATTATTTGATTTTTCTGAGACGGTTGACCTGATTTTAAAATATCGTAAAGACTCTGGTAAAATTAATATTACATTAACTTCCTCTGTTTATGTATAATATGTAAAATTGGTAGAAAAGAATAACATAAAATGTCAAAAAATACTATTTGTTTGTCTTTCAGAGGTTGTATTAAATATGTACAAATTGAAACATCAAGTGTCGAGTTGTTAAGTTGATAAAATGTTCCTAATCACCACTTGACAGTTTAACTTCACATGGGACATTTGTGTAAAATCTCCAGCTGGATATCATAAATTCGTTTTTACATATTTTTAATTTAAGCCTTTTTAACTTATGAACTTTTCTCAACTCAGCTCGTTCTTCTTATGCCAGTGATATTTTCACAACAGAAAAATAATTAAATTTAATACCCAGAATAGCAAAATAAAATATTTCAGAAAGCAATCAGCCGAAGTATGGGACTTGTTGGAGAGTGACGTACGATTATAGAAAGTTTATATTAAAATATTATATATTTCAAAGCTAGACAGAAAAAAGTTTCCAGTAAATTTACTTTTGTGTATATAACAGGTCGTACTGTAACTGTAAGAAACTTTTACGGAAAGTTTATATTGAAATTTTATACATTTCAGAATTGGACCAAAAATGACACTAACTAAGCTTTTGCATTTGTATACATTTAGCAACTTTCTTTATCTTCCTGTTTATGGTTTAAATAATCTTAGAATATATATATACAGTTATAAGGGTTTTTGCTCATTGTTATCTATTAGATAAATACAAACAGGTAATAACAGCAATCGTTTGTTTTTCTTTTTTAAACGTGTCTAATTTCAAGTGATGTCGTAATTTTTACATGAATTTGTCTGTGAACTTATGCCCCTAGAAATCGGGTTTCGATACCCGTGGTGGGCAGAGCATAGATAGCCCTTTGTGTAGCTTTGTGCTTAATAACAACAACAACAACATGAATTTGTATTGACAGTATAACATATCATAACAGGTCTAATTTTAAATGACGTATTGTTTTTCACTATGTATTTATATTAATAGCATAAATTATTCCATATTCTTATTAGAACACTATTCTTTTATTAAAATAGTATTTTTATCTTTTTATTAAAATTACTAATTTTTTACTTTATGTAAGAAATTTTATGAGAATATATATTATAGGTTTTAACTTATCCAGATTTATATATTTTTTCTTTAAATTATATTTTTCATTTGTACATTTAGTACTAGTTAAAGCGAATCAATTCATTATATATACAAAACATGAAATAGCACTTAGATATACATATACTAATAACATTCCATTGGATAATATATAACTAAACCTACACTATGCGGTTTAAAATATATTATATTTGGTTATTGGTATACATTGGTACACATCTCAGTTCAGATATGGTATATTGTTTACTTTCTGTTTCTGTATTCATATTTAGGGGACGTCATGACATTTCATTAAAAGTAGTTAATTGTTCAATCGTTGATGTTATGATAGAATCTTTAAACATAAAAGTATAAATCGAATATCATTCGTTTATGTGCGAACTTAACAGGTATGCTACTGATTTAATGTTTAGGGGACGTCATGACATTTCATTAAAAGTAGTTAATTGTTCAATCGTTGATGTTATGATAGAATCTTTAAACATAAAAGTATAAATCGAATATCATTCGTTTATGTGCGAACTTAACAGGTATGCTACTGATTTAATGTTTAGATATTGTGTAACGAATTTCTTATCAATATTTATTTAATATCGACGTTTGTTTAGATTAAATTTATATTTAGAAACATACATAGCTTATATTGTTAAATATGTATTGCGAAACTCCCGCCTATTCTCCAGTATTGTAGAAGATTCTCGAGAGTAAGAATCAACAATATATGTATGTACGTAAACGCTTAAATGTAGCTCAGTATTGTTACGTAAAACTGAAATTTCGAGAAAGCCTCCACACGCCTATAAATATAACCAACGCGACGCGCTACATGAGGAATATCTATTATTAGTTTGCTATAGTCAGTGTGCTATAAATTTCGGAAGCTATAACTGTGATTGTTATAACGCTTATCAATCGAAAAACTTCAGATATTTGACCAGGAGCATTTACAAAGTCCAAACATTACAAATCATTCGACATCAGTGGATTCACATCAGACATTAGTAATTTTATGAAAACATTACCTAACGTCACCGGTAGGAAAACTCGGCGTGTGTGGCTGGTGAATAACGAAGGGCAAAGCTTGCTGGCTTACTGTTTAGTGAATTATACCCACGTCAACTCGTAACTAAATCACTCATCAAAGATGTTCCAGACTAGAAAGAAGACTTTATATTGCTTGTAAGTTTGTGAAACTTTTGTTTATGAATCATTGTTTGTAATAACTATTTGTAATAACTGTTATTGTAAAGTGTATTGTTGTATGTATATTAAAACGAATTTGTGTTAAAAAAGAAAACTGTGTGTATCAGTCTTGTTGGCAAATATCATGAACTGACTATATATGGACTTTTACTTAACTGCTAAATCTAAAGTACAATTTAACTACTAAATTTAAAGTATCATTTAGCTCGGTTGCAGACAATTTTAAATTCTCAATACATAACATAATAAACTGGGGGCTCGTGTCCGAGATTTGGATCAGAAATAAAATTCGATCTAAGTTATAATTTAAATCGTAATTGGATTTATATTTATCAGTGCCAACAAGATTTGATCATGTCGGATTATCAATATTTTCTTGTATCACCTTCCCTAGAACAACTAGAAAAATATAACAAAAGTGAATTACTCGAAATTGCCAAAATTTTAGAACTAGAAGTTAAAAAGTCAATGAGAAAAAATGAACTAAAAAGCATATTATCGAAATACTAGTTGACGATGATTTATAGCCTGAGGAAGCATTAGAGGAATATTCTAGTGTCCCTAATAGCCAATCGGGGTCGAATGATAAAGATAAATTAGAGATCCAGCTAAAGTTCAAACAACTCGAGCTCGAACAATCTCGTATCGAGGCCGAGAGAGAACAAGCTCGTATCGAAGCCGAGACGGAACAAGCTCGAATTGACACCGAGAAAGAACAAGCTCGTATTGAAGCTGAAAGAGAAAATAAACGTCTCGAAGCCGAAAAAGCTCGCATTGAAGCCGAAAAAGAAATTAGGCTGAAAGAAATGGAAATTAGACTCAACACTGATCAACCAAGGTAAAATGACAACTTTGAACTTAATCGATATGTTAAAGTACTACTGTTCAATGAAAATGAAGTTGATAAATATTTCCAACATTTTGAGAAGGTTGCTCAAATCATGGAATGATCCACCGAAAAATGGTCATTAGTATTACAAATTGTCTTAACTGTAAAGCACAAGAAGCTTATGCCACTCTTTCTTTAGAAGATTGTACGAATTATGATAAGGTTAAAGTGGCTGTTCTCAAAGCCTACGAGTTAGTACCAGAGGCTTATTGCCAAAAGTTTCGAGGTTATTGTAAGCAAGATAATCAAATTTATATGGAATTTGCCCACGAAAAAGAGGCTTATTTTGATCGATGGTGTAATTCTATGCATATTGGCAATAGTTTCGACAAACTAAGACAACTATGCCTTATTGGAAAAAGTAACTTCTGTAAAGCCAGAGTTGTTTACTTAGGTCATGTAGTAGGCCATGGTCAAGTTTCTCCAATTCAAGCTAAAGTTGATTGTATTATGAATTATCCAACTCCTACCAATAAGAAAAAAATTGATGAGGTTTTTGGAATAGCTAGTTATCAGAGGAAGTTTTGTAAAAATTTTGCTGACATCACGATGAATGAGTTAATTACGAGTTGACGTGGGTATAATTCAGGGAGCTGGCTAGCTTTGTCCTTCGTTATTCACACGCCGAGTTTTGTTACCGGTGACGTTAGGTAATGTTTTCATAAAAGTACTAATATTCGATGTGAATCCACTGGATTTGAATGATTTTTAATGTTCGAACTTTGTAAATGCTTCTGGTCAAATATCTGAAGTTCTCCGATTAAAAGCATTATAATAATCACAGTTATTGCTTCGGAAGTTTATAGCACACTGACTATAGCAAACTAATAATAGATACTCCTTCTTTAGCGCATCGCATTCGTTATATTTATAGGCGTATGGAGGCCTTCTAGAAAATTCAGATTATGTAACGATACAATGCTATATTTAAGCATTTACATACATACATATCTTGTTGATTCTTACTCTCGAGAATCTTCTACGATATAGGAGAATAGGCGGGAGTTTCGCAATACATATTTAACAGTATAAGCTATGCATGTTTCTAAATATAAATTTAATCTAAACAAACGTCCATATTAAAATAAATATATAATAACAAATTCGTTACAATTGTTAAACCTATTTTAAAACAATAAAAACGCTATAATCCAAGCGCTTTCGAAAGATGTACTTTTCTTCTTCAGGGGTATACCCATTTTGTCATTTATTCAAGATATGTCTTTCAAATGCAATGTTATTTTTGGTTAACATTCAGAATATTAACCCGTCACTTCAAAGAGATCTTTATAATATAATATGATAAAGATATCCATGAAAACTAAATATGTAAATAGTAATTTACAAATTCTTTGTTTTAAATTTTTAGATATGGTACAAACTGAAGCATTTTCATTCAAAGTGTATATCCTTAGACCTCAGATAAAATAACATCTTATCCCCTGATATTTTTGTTTGTTTTATCTTAATTCTAATATATCTAACATATAGGTGTTGCTTAAAAAATTAATTTGCACTGATAAAGAATGAATTATATCGAATAACAGTAACTTTGAGCACAGTATGCAGAATCTGAAAAATATTTGTACACCCATATCAACTTTCTAATTCACTTAACACTTTGGGTAGGTCCAAACAGCAAAACAGCTGTTATTTTGCATTTCTGGCATTCAGGCTTTATTTATACTACAAACAACAACTTTAAATAAAACCATCAAGACACATGATAGTGTGTCTTGCGGCCAAAAAAAAGAAAAAAACCCGCAGGACACACTTTGTGTTATTAACAGGAATGACAGGTTAGCGATTTTCCACTTTTTTTTTTAATTTTGCGCAAAGCTATACGAGAACTATCTGCGCTAGAGGGAAGGCGGCTAGTCATCACCACCCACCGCCAACTCTTGGGCTACTCTTTTACCAACGAATACTGGGATTGACCGTCACGTTATAACGCCCCCACGGCTGAAAGGGCGAGCATGTTTGGTGTGACAGGGATTCGAACCTGCGACCCTCAGATTGCGAGTCGAGCGCCCTAACCACCTGAACATGCCGGGCCTCCACTTTTTGTATCTCGGACTACAACAACCCAAACCATCATATATTTTCAGAGGATGTGCTCTCTTAAATTCTTACTTCACATACCAAATTTTAAGGCAATCCATTAAGAAAATACCTGAGATATAACATCTCCAATTTTGATTGAGTTTCTTCCTATTTTTTCTTCGCGCTAAAAGTACGGAAAATTTATTTGATACTTAACTTTTATGAATTTTTTTCAAATTTGGTACACTGATAGATCTTTTCAACCTACAATTAAGAGTTTCATTTGGTGTAAATATAAGCCACATGTACAAAGTTATTCAACAAAAATCTGCTCAAATTTGATGAAAAGTTTTGCTACATGCCTATGCAAAAAGTCATGCGAGCTATCAGTCTAACATTTTTACTGCAGTTTCACCTTAGAGTAAAAGTAGACCGTTTTTAGTTTTTTTGTCATTCGGATTAAAGACGGCTTATTAAGAGCAGCAAAACTATAAGGTGAAAGGACATGAGTGTTGGTTAGGCTAAACAAACTAAATTAGGAGTTTCCAGCTCGAGTTATCAAAAGAATCATACGGGTGGACGGTTATTGTTGAATATTCATTGCCAACTTTTCAGCACAAATTTACAAAATTTTATGAATTTATCCTAATTAAAGAGTGTTTAGCGTTACCTAATACTTGCTTACGCAGTTAACATAAATAATGATGCTTGATACGGCTGTACCAATTACATGGGGTGATGACGAGAAACTGTTAATCTAAATTCCATGGCGTTACTATAAAGGAAGCTATTAACACTGCTTCAGAGAGGAAAAACTACCATATGTTCAAGAACTATATGTTCAAGAATCTCGTTGGTTCTGTAAATTAAAGGTCTGTTCCGAATAACAGGGTTGCGATCCTAAAGCTAATGTTTGTTACTATCGAGTATCACTTTCTTAATTGCTGTGGATTGTTGGTTTGTATTGAAAAACGTCATGATCAACTTTGGGCATGATGGTGAGTAGATCGAAATACGCGGCCTAGCTAACTAATAAGTGAATATTTGCGGTATAATTCTTATCAACACTATAAATGTAGCTACCAGTTTGTCTGCCAATTGTGATTTAATTCCTTTCAGTCGCACGCTTAATCCTTTTTGGTCGCACATTTTTTTCACACCTAAGGTGCTTTTGATTAAAAAAATTTAAATAAATATATAAATAACAGAAAAACTTATAAAGTTCATAGATTAAGAATGCACAGACGAAAACTCAAAGAGACTACTAACTGGGTAAAGTTATGCTTATAGGTTAAAAAACCAACAACAAAAAAACGATAAAAGAGTGTAATGTATTTATTTGTTTTTATTAATATCACATATTAAAAATGGCGTTTTTGGTTTTTAAAAAGATAATCGTGATCATCAACCATGGAGAGAGTTACAGTTTCCTAAAATTCGGAGTGAAATTAAAGCTACAGAACCAAGTCCTAAAGAAGAAGGTGAGGATACTCTGACCAGAAAAGCAAGAGCAATGTTTCTCAATTCGAGATATTCGATTGTGTAGATAAGCTCAGGATGACGTCATAGTAGGAAAAAACCTTATATTTTAATTGAGTTCCACTTCACGTGATACATAAAACTAAACGCTTTAGTCATTAGAAGGAAAATAACACGATGCATAAGAGTAATGAATCCAGGGCGATAAGGCTAATTAAAGCTCAGTCACCTTTTCGATGGTAATCCTAATAGCTTATAACACTGAATATGACGTTCGATCCCTGTGGTAGGTGGACATAATGTATATAGCCCATTGTGCAGCTTTGATAACCTCTTTATACAAACCGCTGGAAAATTTAATTTTACGTGCTTTTTGCGGCCCTTTTTATCAATGAACTAGACAATTCTTAGAATTAGTATTGCAAATTATATGTAAACACTTTCAAAGTTTGCGCATAAAAACTACACGCTGAACCATTTATGTTTAGTAATAATTAAGAAATCTTAAAAGCCCAAGTTGTTGATAAATGAACATTGCTTGCTTGTTTTGGATAATCAAGGACTATTTACGCTAGCTGTTTCTGATTTTCAACAGATAGACTAGAGGAAAAGTAACTAGTCAAAGCATCCATCACCAACTCTTGAGCTACTCTAATCGAATAATGAATTTGACCGCTACTTTTATAGCGCACTCATAGCTCCAAAGTGAACCTTAAAAGTTTGTTAAAGCATATGGTTGTTGTGAATATTGCAACAGTCATCTTTAGGTATAATGATAAATTTAACCAATCACAACCTGCAAAAATCAAAACCAACGTTTATATGTACGAAATAGAAATTAAATTTTGGTGTTTACAAAAGTTTTATTTTAAGTAACATGATAGTTTCTTATCTCGAATTTAGATATCCATTAAGATATTCCCGATGACTCAATAGTGCATTTGTGGGCTTATAACGCTAAAATTCGGGATTTGATCCCTAAGGTGCTCCTAAAAGAAAGAAAGAAACCGTTATACTATATTTTGTAACATATACCTGTTTCTTCGTTATACGAAAGAACAGCTGTCATAGAACCACATGTTAAACCAGTACAGAATTATCCTGTTTCTGCAATGTCCGTTACAACCATGTGTATACGATGCTAAATCATATTAAAATTTGTATATTGTTTGGAAATCATAAAGATATATTTTATTTATTATGTATCTTATTCTTATGTATACATGTGTATATATGACACATGTGATGGGCAAAATAGTTTATGATATTCGTTAATGTTACAAATTTTCATAAAAACCCGTATATATATATATATATCTAAAATCTGAAGTTAACTTATTATAAAGTATGAAGGTGGTTTTCATTTCCACGCAGTATATGATGAAAACTATACATCTTAAAGTCGGATCTTTTTACGCGAATTATCTGAGGAGATGCTTAAAATATGAGAAAGGCTTCATTTAGACGTATAAAGAATAATAATTTGTGTGGGCGTAAGAAACAACTCCTTTGTTACGTGCTTTAAATGAGGATAAATTTCCCAGAAATATGCCTTTGAGGAGGAATTATTTTTAGTTATTAGAAATTGCCTTAAATCATGAACCTATTTAGGCAGTTGTGAATTTTAAACGTACTAATCGTTTTTAATAAAAAGTTGAAGTTTTTAATTTCTTGAATGATATACATATATATATATATATATATGTATATACATATATCATTTTCAAGTAAATGTGAGAACGTAACATATGTTATTTAAATGTTTTTGTTTTATTTTATTCGTTTTATATATATATATATTCTTTTATTTCAATATTTTAAGTTGAAGAATTCCAGGATTGCCTCACTATCCGGAAGAGAGCGCAGAAAAACCCAGATAACAGTCTTTACATTCCTCGTTGCAAGAAACGAAATGGCCTGTATAAAGATATTCAGTGTTTCAAGCCCAGGAACAAGCCGGCGACATGTTGGTGTGTTAGACCTAAGAACGGCAAACCAATTCCGAGGACTACAACTCACGGCAGCCGCCCACCCTGTAGAAAGATGAGGAAAATGTCCAAAAAATTTAAAGGTAAACGAGTAAGAATGACTTGAACTTATAAAAACTTGTATATTTTACCAACATATTCACTAACTTATATTAAAAGAATGTCAACTTAAAGGTAATATTAATATAAGAGCGATAGTTCAAGGTTACATAGGCGTAGCTAAATATGTGTTAGGGAACTGAAGCCCCAACTTCAACTTTTTAAATAAAAATTAATAAAAAAATTTGAATTGAAATAACCCGTACAGAATTTTATGAATTCGAGATTTAATAGAGTTTATAGTTATGTAAGGTATACATAATATTTAAAATTGTAATGTTTTATAAATACTGGGACTTTCAGTCGACGTCAGTAATATGGAGAAATACGTTTGTTTGAAGTTAAGCACAAAGCTACACACCACGAAACCCGGTTTCTAGCGATGTAAGTCCGCAGAAATACTCATGTGCCACTGGGGGGCGGAGAAATATGAAATTATATTTTTGCATATGTAGCTGATATAAACATTTTTTACACAAGTAATGTACTTCACTTATCAGGGTTCATGTTTATACTTTTCAAATATAAATTTATATTTGTGTCCTTTATAAAGAATATGATTTGTTTTTATTGATGTAAGTAAGTGGTTTGTATTTAAACATATCAAATATATATATATATGGGACCTATAGCTGTAACGTTTGAGCAAGTATTGCCGAATCGTACCTAGCCACTCATACGATTGCTTGTTTGTTGTTAGGCGCAAAGCAGCACAATATACTATCTGTGTTATGCCCATTGCGGGGATCAAACCTGGACTTTTAACGTTATTAGCTCTCAAGCTTACCGCTGAGCCACTGGGGAGACTCGCCTTAAGTTAGTTGATCCACTCTTAAATCTCTTCTATGTGGATAACGTTTGATTGCAAAACTCGATCTATCAACAGTCTATTCACATATACACACACACAAAAACAGATGAAAAATGTTAAAAAAGTATACTGCTCTTGGACGACTAATATTTACTCCAACCTTTACATATAGAAGGTATACATATAACCTTTACAGTGTAGTGCGTACACCTATACCCATCGCGTAAGTTAAGCATGACTTAGAGTTGTATATATCAACATTCTTAAAGTATTAATACATTGTACGTATTAGGCTCTAACCTAATATAGAGTTGGGTAACAGCTTGAACTCAGTGTGCTATAGACACAGATGATTCCTAGCTTATTTAATTATAGCTCATTCTTTGAAGAGTATGATCAGCATTTGAACCGTAGGAGTTAACAGAGGAATGCTGTGGTGAATGGGTTGATACAATTAATTTTAAAGATGCTCAATCGAAATGCAGATTTGGTGACTTGTGATTCACTAGTTGTGAAGATAAATGAAGTCACTCTCTTGCTTTCTGAACCAATATCGTGTAATACGAGCGTGGTAGATTGTCTGCACTATCATTTTGGAAAACCCTTGTTCGTTATGGTGAAGCTTTTACATTGTGAGATGCTATGATTAAAAACAACGTTCAGTTACACTCTGGATGCTATTCGCCTTTTTTTAAAGGAATTAAAGGACACAAACTTTTTGACAAAAAAAAAAATTCCCACAAACGTAAGGTGAAATGCTCATGTGGATTTTTCCCCCATAGTTTTTACGTCAATACAGAAAAGGGTGAAATGTGGCTCATTAAGTCATATCAACACTTTTACTCACAGATTGTACTTTAATCACCACTGAAGTTTGTGCTTGAGATAAATGATTTTTGAACTGGTTTTCAAATGCATTTGATAGTTTTTGCAATGTTCTTTTCTATTAGTCCAAACCTGACCAATGTTAAAGAATCGGTCAATAGGGACACGCTCTGATACCTGTTGCAATTTCACAAACCTATTTAGTCATATATTCCCACGGTTTTTAACTAGCGGTTGGAAGACCACGATTTTTCTTTTCGATTGTTACTGTTCATAGACTATAAGGAGAAGTTATTTGAACAGCCAGTCAAAGAAATGGCCTTTGATAATAACTTTATGTCAAACGATCTCTTTGCTGTCATGGTACTCTGAAAATCTGAAAAATTCTTTGCTTTATCCATTATCTTGCAGACTGATCATGATATGGCCACATCCCAGCATTAAAAGAGCTGAACCAACCATCTGATACATGAACAATCTATTTTACTTATACAAATAAATTCAATATTCTATAAATATGTATGTGTAGGATTAGCCATGTCAAAATGACCAATCTATGAGCTTAAAACGTTATTTATCCAATTAGCTGGGTTGGTACAGGATGTATACTTATATCTTATAAGTAATAATATGGTATGTAAGTAAATAACTTTGTTGTATATTTAGTTGTTGTTTTGTAAAACAAACTACACCAGTGGTATTTTATAAATATGAGCGTGCTCTTGATCTGAATTTTGAATAAACAAGCACTAACCGGAATACATATTTGATCAATAAGCCATAGATTCGGGGGAAGTCTTTTGTTGTTAAACAGGGAATGACTCCACGCAAAGTTCTCCCATTAAAGACGTGAAGCTCCATAAAAGATAATTCACCTTGCCTGGCTTATGAACGCTATTATTGCCCGAAAGTGCATTCTTCCTTTAGCCATATTAATACAATGTTTGGGAAGTTATAAAAGTACTTCAAAACTAGATCTTTGAATTGATAAAGACTTGGCTCTGAAGTATGGAGTGCTAATAACTGATAATTAATTAAGAGGGAGCAACAATTTTTGTTGTTAAGCGCAAAGCTACCAAATGGAATATTTGTACTGTGTCTACGACAGATATGAAATCCGGTGTTTAGCGTTATATGCCATCAGGTTTACCGCAGTGTCACTGGAGCAATAACTTGTAATAAAGTAATAAACACACATTTGTGTGCATACTTTAAAAACATAACTAAAGTACTTAAAGGCAATGATTTCACATTACAGTATATCACGGTGGGTCAGGAGTGACCTAATGGTTAGCGTACCTAAACTGTGAAAGCGAGAGTTCACGACTCAAAATCATGCTTCGCACTTTGGAACTGTGGGTGCGTTATAAGAGTGGTGATCAAATCCTACTATTTACCAGACGAGAGCAATCTAAGAATTGCCGGTGGGTATTGTTAATTAGCTGTCTTCCCTCAAGTTTATCAGTTCACAATTAAGGAAATAGCTGTTGTATGTCTTTGCGCGAGACCTTGATAAAAAGCTAATCTTACAAATTTCGGACCGGAGTATTTGAAACTATTTGACGTTATATTCAATATTCAGATACACAAATGGTAGTTATTTCAGTTTACTATCTGGCGTCATTTGGAAGAATCGTTGCACCAGCTTCATCAATATTAATAGAAAATTATTATACTTCCAACTGGTTCTGGTTTGTTTGTTTCAAAATTTTGTGCTTTTAGTCGTCCCTAATATTGAACTTATAAACTAAAGAGAATGCAGCTAGTCAACAGCACATATCAACTCTTGGACTCCGCGAATCTTACAATGCACTTAAGACCTCAAAGTGCGTTGTTGAGACAACGAAGCGCGAACCATCACCCCTTATATTTACATTTTAAGCAACTAACCACTAGGCTATGTCCGACTCGTTTAGAAAGAAAGCATAAGCAACATTTATTCAGTTTTTTTTTGCGTAACATTAGTGGTATTATATAAAAATAAAGGAAGCTATCAACACTGTTTTAGAGAGAAAAAACTACTAGCATGTATTTTAAAGAATCTGGTTGGTTCTGTAAAGTAAAGGTTCGTTCCAAATAACAGGGTTTCAGTCCTGAAGCTAATGTGAGTTACTATCTTATTTGCTGTGGTTTGTTGGTGTGTATTGAAAAAAAGTCATGATATATTTTCAAAAACAAGTGCGGCCGAAAAATGACTAAGCGTGCGACTTAAAGGAATGAAATCAAAATTGATGGCCAAACTGGTAGCTATACTTTTAGGATTGATAAGAATTTTGCAGCAAATATTCATTCTTTAGTTAGCTGGGCCACGTATTTTGTTGTACCAATTATCATGCCCCAAGTAGAACACCTAAGGTGTTTTTTATTAGTTATGATTTATACGGATGTAGCTAATGCAAATTATAAAGTTGTTATAAGTGATATTTTGTTGTGGTTACCTCATAGTAAACTCTATATCGATCAAGAAGTTAATATAATAGTTTTACTCTAAAACCTAATAATTTAAATAATTGATATTGAAATCAATCTGGGTGGTGTAAGAGTTATTAAAAGTAATGTTCAGAATGGATCAGGTGGTAAGTGTATTGTAAACACTACAAGCGATGAAATTAGACACATTTATGTTGTTCCCAGTTTCAAGATAAGGAAAATAATCAAAACGAAAACAATATGATTTTTGATAATCTTGATATGCTAAGAACGTGAGTTAGAATTAATAATGATAAATACCCTACTGAAGACTATAGTGTTTCGTTTAAAGCTGGAGGATTAGATTATTCTAGATATTACTCAGAATTTTTAGCAGCTGGGCTAAATAATAATAATAATACCGAAACTGGATGTTTAGGAAACTATACCAATTAAGGAAGATTATATCTGATAGTATGTTTTAACGTTTTGAACCACCTTTCCTATAATAATGTGCCTAATTTGAAGATTGAATTTTTCTGGCAACCGAGACAAACTTCAGCAAAACGGTATATATTTTATTTTTTATTAGTTGAGAAGAGAAAAGGAATACTTAGTGTTTATAACAAAAGGTTCGAAACTATGAGACCTCTTTAGTAATAAAAAATGAGTTATTGGTTTCCACATGGTAATCTATATAAGGAATCATCTCAGGATCCTATAGGTCCTCCTGGAAACGGTTTTAAATTAACTAATGATGGTAATTATGATATTGATAATAATCAATTAAAGAATTTTAAAGATGTAGCTGATAACAATGATGCTGTTAATTCATCGCTAATGGTTAATAAAACCAAAATCGATGATCAATCTCTGAATAATATCCATAAAAGAAATACATATGGCTTATATGTACTCAAAAGATTGTTATTAATCAATAATTTTGATGCTGATAATATAAGTATTAAAATGTTTTGAAACCAAACCAAGATTTTGATGCAGCCAACAAAATGTATGTAGAAAAAATGTTGACGAATTTGAAGAATTAAATAAAACATTAGAAACTAATATAAGTGAATTAGAAAGAAATTCGATAGAGTCAATTGATAACATTAATTTGAGTATTAATGCTTTTAATACAGAAACTGCAAATAAAATACCATATTTGGAAAATAATTCCTTAATAGGAAATTTTGCAAAAAATAATAAAATTATAAATCTTGGTTATCTTTCTGTAGAAACCGATGTTGCCACTAAATTTTATGTGGATAATATGAATAGAAGTTTTACATTCTATGCTTTTGGAATTTTGGTGAATAATAATAATATCCGTATTATAAGATATGTTTTGAAAAATGATTGTAGGATTTGAAAAATGAATGTCAAGGTTTTGTTTTATATTAACCCTCATAAGCACATTTTTGAAAAGTTACGTTATGGAACACCTGGGGTCCAACCGGACTCCAGCACAAAACTACCATTATAGTAAGCTCTGGATTGAAATTGCAAAAAATGAATTGCATTACAACTTTTATTAGGGTTAGCATGCAATGTGAACAACATAAAAATGTATGTATTCTAGAGGAAATTATAAAATTATATTGTTCATCAGTATACAAATTAGTAGTATTAAACCATTCCTTATACAAACAGTGTATGAAAAGCAAAATGCCGAAGTTTTAACAAACTCCTATACTCAAGTCATTATCCACCAATATATGATGAAATTACCACAATACTATAAATTTTAACTCAACGAAAATTGAAAGTGTACATTGTGGGTTACCTTAGGTCCGACCAGACCCCAACACAAATGTATCCTTATAGTAGGCTATGGATTGAAAAGTCAATTATCAAACAAGGTTTCTATAAAATAGGGCGTTATAAGCATCCATCACACAGAACACTTGTTGAAGAATGAGATGCACATATATGCTTACTACAATGATGTTACAGGCAAACAGACGAGATGATACTGTATTGCTTTGATGAATTATCCTCTACAACGGACTATATAGTAAAATATACGTTTAGAAATTTGTTTTGTATGCTATAGGGTGAATTTCATGTATAGTGATGGTTAATGATAGTATGGGGGTCCAAGTGAATCCTAGATAAATATTAGATTATAGCTATGTGCTCCGTCTGCCTGTTTCGAAAACAATAGTATCATATTGGTTCAGAGTTTCTGCTTAATAATAACATGAATTGATATTTAATTTGTAATGATTATGTAAAAAGATATCAACCAAGAAAGTCGTTGTGTTCCATGTGGGACCCAGGTGTGCAATAATGAAATAGGACTATTTCAACTTAAGGCTGATACTTATTCAACAAAACTTATTTATAGTATAGCTTCTAAAAATGATGAGATTGAGATAATTCCTTTTACTGAAAATCTACCCGACAGTTCACATGTATTTATAGAGGTTCGTAAATTTATGGGTTGCAAGTGAAAACTTTTACCATATTTTCGATTACTATTGTTTATTTGGGCAGAAATTTTTTTATAAACTATGAATCTAGTAAAAAGTAAAAAACATGAAATATATTCTATTCAAGTTAATAAGAAAGCATTAAGCCCGAATGATGATAATATATATATATATTACGAGTTGGTATTAATACTTTAGTATTAGGCCATTTTTTTCTCGTATATAAATGGAAGCAGTAAATAAATTTAACGCTATGAGTACACTTCAATATAATATTGAATCTCATAATTTGGGTGAGCTAGATGATGGTGCTCTATCTCTGAATTAAAAATAATTGAAACTCGGTTTGGTGATAGAATTGTAGCTGTGCTAATGAATGATAACTGGGACGAATTCCAAATATTTTTACCTGATCCATTTAATAAAATATTAACAGAGGAAGATATTGAGGATATGAATAAACAGAAAGATCTAACTTTCATATACTGAGGAATGAAAGATTGCGGAAATAATAAAAGAACTTATATAATTGAATTTAGGTCTTCAAAATAAACGAATATTTTTAAAATTTTTATACTTCTAAAAGATGTTGTTTAATTATTTACAACATACATTTGATGTTTATTATTATAGTAGTATATTATTGTAGCATGGTTGTAGTATAGATGTGAGGTTTTTGCGTTACCTGGAGGGAATCAAACCATTTTTCGCTTTCGCTTTCCTCTGATGGGGATGCACAATTAGGTAGGGCAACGAAACCTTTTTCGATTGGTTTTTTTTTTGTTGTTGTTGTTTATTTTTGGCGATTTTTGATTGTTTTTAAAATTTTGCATTGTTGGATATGTTTACCTCTAAGTGAGTTAAAAGCCCTATATTATATGCTATTCTGAGATATTTTTTTACTTACACAGGATGACATTAATAAATGTACCCAATTTTTTATCTTGATATTAATGCAAACCCTATAACTAACAGTGAGTATTCTATATTTTGTCTTGCATATTTATAGCAACATTTTGAATATTTAGAAAGATGTCATCACATAAGTTGTTTGGAACTGCATTTGAAAACTGACATAGATTATGAATATTTAGAAAGATGTCATCACATAAGTTGTTTGGAACTGCATTTGAAAATTGACATAAATTATGAGCATAAGAAATAAACATGGGATCTACAAACTAGTTTAGTTTAATGTTTAGACTTTTTGTTTATAGCTACACATAACCGTTCTTAATTTTGAACTCATAAACTAGAGGGAAAGCAACTAGTCTAAAAACCCACCACCAACTCTTGCCTGATAGAATAATTGATTAGACCAATAATGTTATAGTGCAACTGCTGCCCCAAAGTATGGAACCCATATTTTACGACATCGGAACGAAAACCATAATTCTCGGTTCACAGTTCGGGCATGGTAACCACAAGCCACACCCGGTCTGCTCTACTTGTTCAACTAACTATTCTTCCTGTCAAGAGTCAGTCCTGAATATCTGAATAATGTTATGTATCTGAATGAAGCTTACTCTGGACAATGATGTATCCTTTTCTGATGAGGAACCTTTGGAACTTGCAGTGGACATGTGTCCTGGGGTAAAACTTTGCGAATTTGTTTCTCCTGTACGATTTTAAAGTTAAACTGTCGTTAGCTTGCGACTGTTGTCTTTCTTGATAGCTTGTTTTTATCGGAAATCAATGATAATTATATATTATGCTCCATCCTTAGAAGAAAATAATATAAATTACTCAAGGTACATATACATCTCAAGCCATTGTTTTTCTTTCTTTTACAAGATATTATACTTCACATAAATGCAGCATGACTTAGATTTTGAAAACTCCTTTATTATTTTATACATAGAAAATTTAAGCTTTAAGATCAGAGGTCGTCAGTGTGTTTCCATAAGCAAATGGTAATGCTTTTGTGTACAATTATTTTTTTCAGGTTGTCGAATTAGGAAAAAACAAAACTTCTTATCAGAATTTCTTGACTTCATTACACAAGAAATGTTGGATTCTGCAAGAGACATGTCACTAAGGTAAGTTGTATTTCATTATCAAGAACTACAGCAGGTGAAGAAACATATCGATAGGGTAAGTTAGATTTGATTACGAACAACAATAATAGTAGAAAAAACATGACGATAAGGTGGGTTATAGTAGCTTGTCAAGAACTACAATAGAAGAATAAACATTTCGCGAGGGTTAATTAAATATGATAGCCAAGAACTACAAAAGGAGAAGAAAAATGTCGCTTAGATAAGTTGGGTTAGATATTTAACAAATACAAAAGGAGAAGAAACATTTCACTAAGGTAGATTAGCTATGACTACTAGGAACTACAATAAGAGAAAACATGTCGCTAAGTTTGGTTAGATTGGACATATAAAAACTATAACAGGGAAGTAACACGTTATTGACATATGTTAGGTTACACTATGAAGAACTACAATATGATAAGAAATATACTTTTAAGGTTAGTTATATTTGATTGTCAAGACCTAAACATGAAAAGAAATATGTCGCTAAGAAAAATTAGATTTGATAACCAAGAATTAAAACAGTAGAAGAAACCTGTTGGTAATATGGGTTAGATCAGATTATTAAGAGCTACAATAGAAGAAGAAACACGTCACTGAGGTGGGTTACACGACATTGAACTATTATAGGAAGAGAAACTTATCGCTAAGGTGGATTAGATTAGAATGTCAAGAACTACAATAGGAGAAGAAATAGGTCGCTGAGATATGTTAGATTAGATTGATAAGAACTATAATTGAAGAAGAAAAATGTTGCTAAAGTGGATTAAATGAGATTGTAAAGGACTAGAATAGGAAGAAAGACATGTCGCTAAGGTGTGTTATATTAAATTACAACTAAATACATTAGGAGAATAAACATGTCGGTAAGGTGAATTAGGTTTTACTCCAAGAACTACAAAAGGAGGAAAACCATGACGTTAAGATGGGTTAGATAAGATTAAAGAACTACAACGCGAGAAGAAATACATCTCAAAGGCTGGTTACATTTCCTTATCAAGAACTACTGCAGGAGAAGAAACAGGTTTCTAATATGGGTTTGATTAGATTGTTCAGAATTACGATATGAAAAGAAATATGTCATTGAGATAAGTTAGATTAAATTGCCAAGGCGTACAATAGGAAAAGAATTATATCGTGGAGGTGGATAAGATTAAATTGTCAATAACTAAAATAAAAGAACAAACATATCGCTAAGGTGGGTTACATTACATTGTCAAGAGTTACAATGGGGAAATAAGCATGTACCTAAGATGGGATGGATCAGATTGTCAAGAGCTACAATTGGAGAAGAAGCATGTCGCTGAGATTGTTTGCTTGTTTGAAGATAAGCACAAAGCTGCACAGTGGGCTATCTGTGCTCTGCCCACCACGGGTATCGAAACTCTGTTTCTAGCGTCCGCAGAAATACCACTGTGCCAAGTGGTTTGAGCGGTTTCGAATTCTCGTCCCACCAAACATGCTCGCCGTTTCAGCCGTGAGGGAGTTATAATGTGACAGTCAATCACAAAGAGTAAAAAGGGTTGGTGAAAGAGTTGGCGGTAGGTGAAAACTAAACATGTCTCCAAACTGAATCAGATATGATAACAAGAACTACAAGATGAGAATAAACATGTTTCTATGATAGGCCGGATTAAAATGACAAGAACTACAATAGAAGAAATGCCTCGCGGAAGTAGGTTAGATTAGATTATGAAGAACTACAATAATGAAAGAAATATATCGCTAAGGTTCTCACATTTGTCTGTCAAGAACTACAACAGGAGAAGAAATTTGTTGCTAAAGCGAATTGTATATGATTACCAAGAACTACAAGAGAAAAAACACGTCGCTGAGCTAGTTTTATTAGATTGTCAAAACCTAGAATGGGAGAATAAATATATCACTAGGGTAAGTTATATTAGGTTGTATAAAAGGCTAAAAACTACAAGCTTAATGGGTTACATTAGATTGTCTAGAACTACAACAGAGGAAGAAACGTGTCGCTAAGTTGGGTTATATTAGATTATCAAGAACTACAACATGTCGCTAAATTGAATAGTATTTGATAACAAGAACTGAGGAGAAGAATCACATCGCTGACTTGCAGTGCCGTAGCTAGTGTACGGCGGAAGTAGCACTTACCCACGGCGCAGTCCAAGCGCTAAGCTTGTATTGCCATAATTTTTGTAGGACTATACTGACTGGAGGGAAAATAGAAAAACCATTTAAACTTATCATCTGAATTAAGCAAGATAACTAGCTATATTTAGTATGGTATGGTACTTAAGTTCCCGCCTTCACTCCTTGTTCTTCAACTACGTCGCCTCGTTCTTATGTTATAACATATATCATAATTATTTTTATACTAGCGAAAGTACCCGGCTTCGCCAGGGTTATTAGATTAATATATTCTAGATAAAAGCCAGTGTGTGTGTCGCGTCACGTTACGCTTGGTTTCTCGAGATAAGAGGAGTCATAAAAGCCAAAATGCATTTATCCAGATAAAATAGTTACGATTTTAGTGACGAGGGTGCAAGGGGCCGTGAAGGGAGTTGCCATGAAACCTTGTTAAGTTTAGTGAATGTTGGTATGATTTAAAGAAATTAATAAATAAGCCTAAAGCAAAGACACAGTGTGAGATAACCTAGCCTAGAGCCAAGCGCATAAAATCTATCATGAAAGCAAAAATATAGATCCAATTTTTAAATTTAAATCTTTCTGAATTTTAATCAACGGAGGCTCTAAATTAAGAAATCAACAAATATTTTTTTCAATTTTGTAGTTTATACATTTCATTTTATATTTTTAGTACATAGACTAACAACAATATTAGGATATACTTTTGTTGCTGAGCAATATGTTTGTTTGTGATTAAACACAAAGCTACACAATGGACTATCTGTGCTCTGCCCACCACGGGTATCGAAACCCGGATTCTAACGTTGTAAGTCCGCAGACATACCGCTGTGCCACTGGGGGGGGGGCGCTAAGCAATATGACATAAAAGCCATTGTTGAAACGCATCGTTAACAAAACACACTGGCTTTTCTATATATCAGATGTTGTTATATAAGGAACCACTTCTTTTCTATGTGGTTTTTCGCTAGATTGCCTCATTAGGTTAGGTAAGATAAGAAATACCCAGGTGCACACCCTCAGGGTCCACTTAGTATGGGTGCAAAATTTCAGGTTTCTAGGTTCTTTCCTCTTGGACCTATGGCGGTCAAACACACACAGATACGCCCTTATATTATTATAGATTTTCTGGTGTTAGGGTTTTAAGAAAAAGGATAAATAGAGCTAGAGAAATAGCATATCCAATGTTCCTGGACATCTTAAAAGGCTGCTGGCTGCCAAACAGTATAGAAAGCATGCTCGACAGAGTAATCGGGTTTTTAACTATCATTGCTATAAAGTCAAGTAAAAACTGAGATTTGTTGCAATTAAATGCGGAACATTGATTTGTTCCGTAATTCATTTTTGTTGTAGTAATTATCTTTAAAATATATATATTAACTATCATATGTTATGAAAACACCTAATTTTGATGGAATAACGACTATGAGTAACAAATTTGTTCTGCAAGGATGTATGCCGTGAAAAGGTTAGGCAAACCTAAAGTTCAGTTACACTATATGGAACCTCCGCAGAACGACCGACCGACATGCATGGGTCACGAAGAAGGGGGGGGGGAGTGCAGTTCGTGAAACTTGCTCTGTCTACGGCTTTGCTGACTTGGGTTAGATTGTATTGTCAAGAACTACAATAGTAAAAGAAATATATTGCTAAGAGTGTTACATTTGACTGTCAAAAATATAACAGGAAAGGAATCGTGTCGCTAAAGAGAATTCTATTTAATTGCCAAAAACTATAACAAAAGAAGAAATACGTCACTGAAGTGGCTTAGGTTAGAACGTCAAGAACCACAATAGCAGAAGAAACATGTCACTAAGGTGGGCTAGATTAGACTATGAAGAACTACAGTATATGAAGAAACATGTAACTATATGAGTTAGTTGTGATTATCAAGAATTACAACAGCAGAAAAAACATTTCGTTGAAGTGGGTTAGATTAGATTGTCAACAACTACAATAGGAGAAGAAACAGTCCGCTAAGTTTGGTTAGATTAGATTGCCAAGAACTATATTTGAAGAAACGTATCATTAAGGTGGGTTAAGTTTTCTCCTCAACAAATACAGCAGAAGAAACATGTCTCTAAAGAATGTTACATCAAATTGTCAAGAACTACAAGAGGAGGAGAAATATACCGCGTTGGTAGATTTGATTGGATTTTCAACAACTACAACAGGAGAAGAAACATGTTGCTAAGGTGGGTTAGAGTAGATTGTCAAGAATTATAATAGTAGAAGGAACATGCCGCTAAGGAGAGTTATTATCGGAGTTAAAGAACAACAACAGAATAAAAAGAATCTCGCTGAGTTAAATCATTTGGAAAAAACTTCAAGGAAAAAGAAACATCTCTAAGGTGAGTTACATTCAAGAGTGAAAAACTACAACAGGAGAAGGATCATGTCACTGAGGTGTTTTAGATTTAATAGTGAAGAACTACTACAGGAGTTGGCCCGGCATGGCCAGGTGGTTAAGACGCTAGACTCGCAATCTGCGGGTCGCGGGTTCGCATCCCCATTCCACCAAACATGTTCGCCCTTTCAGCCGTAGGGGCGTTATAATGTGACGGTCAATCCCAC
>NW_013669104.1:100644-101309 GCF_000517525.1 Limulus polyphemus
AGCTGCAAATTGTGAATGTCTTTTGGGTCCCTGTGCCCCACTTTCTTTTTTCGACATAATGGGCTAAAAGAATAAATTAATAAATACTGACTACGCTATTTGGTTGCAAAATGCAAATTGTCAGATGAAAGGAAGCATTCTACTTTACTAAGTTCCTAACCACAAATTATATTTAAATTATACAATTATAGTTGCAACTAAGAACTAGTTAGGAACATCTGGACCTGGTTTCACTTTAATTGCCATTATTTAGACCACCCATACTCATGTTAATTAATGTGACACAACAGTAAGAAAATCAATGCAGATGAGTGTATATGCTGGTAAATTATGCTTATGAGCACCATATAAATTACTGGTAGTTGCTAAATCACATTTAAAAACTCGATAGGTTTAACTACACGAACACTACAAGAGACAAGTCTGAAATTGTTCAAATGAAAATTACACACACTGTGGAGAAGGGTGTAATCATAACATAATATAAGCCTAGAGGCTTATATTTAATATTAAAGGTTGTGATAGAATGAGAAAACTTAAATATAGGCTAATTAATTAGTGGTGCTAGATTACAGTTCCTAGATTAAGTCGCTAGCACATCTAGATCTAACATTAATGTTAGACCTGTTATTTCCATTTTTTTAGTCTTAGGTTTGGATCTAGAT
>NW_013669104.1:101743-110280 GCF_000517525.1 Limulus polyphemus
AATTAGACCTAAAGCCTAGTACACTAGTTGGTGTAAGACATGATTTACAATCAGCCAATACAATTACGAACCACTACATTAGGTCTATAATGTTTACCAGATCTAGATCTAGGTCCTTGCCTGTTGCACATATTGTCAATCTTGCACACCAGTTAATATCTTACATCAATATCATATTTTCTTTTTGTTGAACATACACTTACTTGTACTCTAGGACTTGTATTTGATCTACAGATGAATGATGGAATAATGTAATTTACTTCTGTACGTCAATTCGGTCTCACTGCATTTCAGTGGGCGGCTTTTAAAAATTAAAAGTGCAAGCGTAATACACACAAATAACGTAACACTGTGTCGTATTTACTTAATGTAGGGCAGTTGCGCTATATCCTAGGGGAGGGCATAATTATTAATTAGGCATTATAGGCATTATAAATAGGCATTATAGGCCAGAGGAAATTCTGCGCCCGGGGGCGACTGTCCCACACTTGCCTCCCTCTTGCTACGCCACTGCTTAAAACTACTTGTCTTATAGGGAAATTAATTTCATCAAAGGCTCATTAATAATCGTGTTATTGAGGAATGTTTGTACGTGGTATAGGATTTGTCAAAAACTTTCAAAGAAGTTTCAATATGCTTTCTGTCATTCTCCATCAGCAGGCCCAGCCCATCTCTAATTGAAGATACTCAAATGCCTTTTGTTCTGGACTGTGTTAATTGAGCCTCGCATTATCCTCCACACTGACACATACATTATTCAAATCACTAATCTCATATTATTATAAAGAGAGAGAAAGGGAGAAAAGAAAACAATGGTACTTTCAATGAAAAACAATTTAGGTGTGTAACATATTATGTTTTTGGAAAACCTTGTACCATGTCCATTATTTTCTGCATAAACCTTATGATTCTCATTGTGCCTCTGGTGAAACTTTTCTCCTAAAATAAATAGTTAAGATATTATCGAATACCGGGATTTTACTATTAGTTTTGTAGCACCCACTGCCCGAAAGTTTATATACTTCTTTTTTTATTGTTGTTGTTGCGACAAAGGGACGCGAACCACAAATCTTCGGATTCACAGTCTGAGTATGGTAACCATAGGCCACACTTTGCCTGTTCTACTAAATATTCATCCTGCCAAGAGTAAGACGTGAAGATCTGATTAATATCGTGAATCTGACCATTGCCGGATTAACGATGGGACACGTTCCCCAGGGCCACCCACACTGGGGGGGGGGGGCTCAAACAAAATTCAAACTATTTGTTATAATATATTCACACATATTTTTTATTTAATCAAGATATTTTACACTGAATGATAATTGTTTAAATAATGACGGCAAGTCACGTGAAATTATTTCTAAATTAATCTTTTTGTATTTTCTACAATTTGAATGAAAATTGAACTGTCGAATATTCGATTATTATTTATGTTAGTTGACTGACAAGCGTATGTCAATAGTCTTTCTCAAAAATGGAGCTCATCAAGAATGATCTTTGTTGTACTATGGGGCAGCAAAGACTGGTAATTTTTTTACCATTCTCTTTACTGAAATAAATATCCTGCGAGCACTAAATATGGATGAGATTATATCAAAATTCGCAGCAACCAAAGTCAGAAAACAAATAATCTAATTAATTTGGGAAATTTGAAATATTTTGAACTGTTATTATGTTTTCAATTGTAGTAAATTCAGTATTAAACATTGTATTTATTATTTTAATATATATATATATATATGTGTATGTGTATAGACATTACAAAAATGTAGCACAATATAACAGGGGCCTCCTACAAGTTAAGTGCCCCAGGGCTGCGCCACAACTAAACCTGGCCCTGAATTTGACAATACAATACCGCTAAATGAAGCTTAATTTGGACAAAGCGAGATCGTTTGGTGAGAAAACTTGAGGAACTGGCATCATGACCAAAAGATGCCGGTGCTTAAAAGTATAAAGAGGAGGGGAAGTGTAACGAATTTATTGTTATGTGTTGATTTTTAATATGAACGTTGTTTAGATTAAATTTGTATTTAAAAATATGCGTAACTTATAGTGTCAAATATGTATTGCATGTAACGAATTTGTTATATATTTATTTTAATGACAACATTTGTTGGGATTGAGTTTATATGTAAAAACATACCTAGCTTACAGTGCTAGTTACGTATGGCGAAACTCCCGCTAATTCTCCAAGGTTGTAGAATATTCGTGAACGCAAGAATCGACACTATATCCACTTCCGTGACCTGTTAAATATAGTTCAGTATTGCTGAGAAAATCTTTCCAGCGCCTATAAAAGGTGACGCGCCAAAGACAAAGAGAGAGAGAGAGAGCATATAAGTCTGCTAGGAAGCTGTTATAACCGTGTACACTATAAACTGTGATTTTGCTAACCTTTATCAACCGGAAAATATACGACATTTGACCAGGAACAGTTAGAAATTTCGAACGTCAGTGAATTCTCATCGGACATTAGTGGTCTCATGAAAATATTATCTTACTTCAACGGTCCAACAATTAAGTGTCTGACAAAGCTAGCTAGCTTCTCAGCAATTGTACGTACATCGACTTCAAGATAACTCGTTGGATATCAAAGATACTCTGAACTAAAGAGAAGATTTTGTGTTGTTTGTAAGTTAGTGAAAATTTTTGTTACTTTGCTTGTGGTAACTATTCGTAATAATTGTTGTTGTAAATTGTACTGTTGTATATATATTAAAACGTGTTTGTGTGAAAAACGAAGACGGTGAATATCAGTCTTGTTGGCAAATAGCGTAAATTAACTAAAATATCGGCTTCGGACTATTTTACATTCTCAATAAGTAACAGAGGGACTGATGAAGGGGAGTTAAGGCGTCCTTAATGACCAATGAAATACAGGTAAGACTGTTGTTTGGCCGTTTTGCGTTAGAGAATCTGCCTGATAAGGAGATTTACGGTTTCGATCTTTACCCTTCTTTAGAAAATTCCTAATTTCACAGAACATGTCCAAATATGAGATTTCTATAAATAAATTTTCGAATTATCGTAGGTGTTATTACAAACCGTGTTGAAATATCAGTGTGTCGTGTACATCTAGAAAAACTGTAATATTGGCTAGAAAACGTTAGAAACTATGTGGTTGCTCAGGCTAAGTTACTGTGTTACGGTTTAAAAATGAGGAAAGTTTGCTATGAATCATGCTGAGTTAAAAAAAGAGAGAGAGAGAAAGAGGCAAAACCAAATCGTTATGAATTAGAATTATGGTCACTGATCAGACTACTACAGATCATTTGGAAGATACGAAATGAAAAAGACTTTTTAATTTGGCTCAGCAGTTATTTTATATTTTGCTTAGTCAAAAGTTCATTTGTAAAGATTAAAAGCAACTGGTGATTGTTTAGATTTTCTAAGTTATATATTTATCAAAATTATAAAACGTTACTCGTGGTAAATCAGAATGTCGTCCATTTTGCTGGTAAGTTGTCCATTAATACAATCTTCATTATGTTGTAAGTCATGTTAAAATATAAAACTATTTTTTGTAACATATATATACCATGTTATAATATTGTTTCTTTATAGTGAAAAATTTCGACCAATCAGGAATTTTACTAAAGAAATAAAGACTGAAATCGAGTAGGATTCAAAACCACGACTCGACTCTGCTTGTTAGTCTTTAGCTACCGAGTCTCGAATGCCGGAAGTCTCACCTTCACTTTTTTGATTATTTAGGACACCTTAGCTGTTTTGGTTAGATAATCTGCCAAATAAGCAAATTTACGGGTTCGATCATCCCCGACTCTGTTTTCAGTTCTTTAGAAAATTCCTAATTTAACAGAACATGTCCACCTATAAGATTTCTATAAATAAATTTTCGAATTGTCATAGCTTTTATTACAAAACGTGTCAAATGTTTTAGTTCATCATGTTGTAAGACTTGTAAAAACTTCACAGTGAAGTAATACTAAGAATACAATAAGTTTGTAGCAAGACATTTGGAATAGAAGTACATATTTCAAGGAATGTTTTTCAGTGATAAGTGTAATTTATTATCAATTTCAGTACAACAGCTAAGCCGACCAATGAACAGGCAACAAGATGGAAGTTCAATCAGTTGGATGCAGACAACAATCAGGTGAGATTTGGAAAACTAGACGTATGAAGTAAATTTTCTGTACTACACAGCACACGCATTTCATATCGTGCATAATTTACACTCTACGCCATTCACACGACACACGTGTTCACACTTCCAAGACATTACCACACGCGGTTATGACGTACAGATTTGTTATTCATCCGGATATAATACGATTCATCCAGTAAAAATTTTTACTACATCTTTCTATTATAGATTTTCGATACAATACATCTTAAGTTTGAAGAAAGGAACAGTACTATCACATAATTTGCAGTATTGGTCAAAGGTCTCGAGACCAAAATATCAACACTCAAATTTTCAAGAAAGGTTGCAAAATAAAAATATTGGTTTAGTTTGCATGTTATATTCATTTGGAGTACAGAATTGAAATAACCAGTATTTAGAAGATAATATTCTAATCTTAATAATATGACGACACCAATGGGGCCTGGATGCTGTAATTTTTTTTATTTCCATTTTTGTTATACAGACTCTCAAACTTGCAGTAGATTATTTGGTCTCTTGCTACATTCCTTTAGTCTTAACAATATGAAAATAACAATCTGACCTGTAAATATTTATTTCCATTTTTACTGTATAGTTTCCCAAATTTGCACTAAATTACACCGAACAACAAAAACATTTCTCTGCTACTAGAAAAAACTGCAACTGTTCTGAGTAATTTGACGATGCTGATTATAAAAATCATGTTGAGAATTACTGATCACCTCTAGTTTTCGAGTAATAGTAGGTTTATTCAAAATATTCTTATATGTCGTGCAAATAACTTTTTCTGTAATAACTATATTTATTCATTGAAAATTGCGTTTAAGAATGTTCAAAAAACAATAGATAATAGCAATACCAGTTTAAAAAAGCAATGAGTATAATAAGATTATATACTGAAAATACATCCAGGTTATGTTCAAAACTTTTATCATGGTAATATTTTTTATTACAAAATATCTGCTTGACTTGTTGCGCCTTTTGTATATGTTCTCTGTTTCACGCTGTAAGAACCAACAGTAACCAACCATCATCGCAGGATTCCATTACCTTTGATATAGCTGTTCCATTGTAGAAATATCTTGGTTGAAGCATTCATTGCTCACTGTATCTAGATCATTTGGAAAGAAGTCTAAATGGGAGTGTAAGAATTGCATCTTTAATGACATCCTAGACCCCATTTTCCTGTAGTTCTCGAGCATATCATCAATCATCACAGCATAGTTTCATCTCTGTGATTTACTCAGAAGCCCCAGTGGCACAGCAGTATGTCTGCGGACTTATACTGCTAGAAACAGGGTTTTGATACTCGTGGGGTCAGAGGACAGTTAGCTCTTTGTGTAGCTTTATGCTTAATAACAAGAACAACAAGTGTAGTCAGTAAATTTTGACAACCAGTTTTAATGATTTCCAGACAGCAACTTCTTTCTAATTAGTACTATTTCAAATTCGGCATCCATTAGCACTTCCTGAATCTGCAGTCCAACAAAGATACCTCCTTTCATTTTTGCTTAACTGATTTTTAGAAACTTGTCAAACAGATATCTGAAACCACTACCTTCTTTGTTAATTCATTTTACAAAATTTTTCTTGAGTCCCAGTTAAATATGAAGTGGGGGAGAAACACATTTTGAGGATTCACTAAAGGTTGATACTCGATATTCTGTTTCCTTGATATGTGATTCTCTCTTCCTGGCCATTCCTTCTTTTTGAAATGATTTTTATTATCTCGGTTGTCTCAGAGACACAAAAAGCAACAATGTTTGGTATACCCACTCTGCATGTCTAGCAGGAGTACAGTAACTTTTAGATCACCACATATGTTCCACCCATTATGATCATATTTGATGCCTCAAGTATAATCTGCATACTTTGATAAGCTTCTTTCATGTTCACTTCATGAGCAACAGGAATCGATGGTTTAGTGTTATCATTGTGCCAAAGCACGGCTTTCTGACTAAATTTAGATGAGTCGATAAAGAGTCTGCATTCATGAGAAGAATGTTCAGTACCTAATTCTTTCATTAGTGCATCAATATTTCTACAGAAATACAAAGTATCTTGCATGCTGTAGTAAGAAGTAAGACTTTGATGGTGACGTCAGTAAATTGAAACTCTTGTTTCTGGATCTAATAAATACTGTTGCTGCAAACGAAAGCCAAGAAGTTCCCCATGCTGCTTTGATCTCTATCGTCATGAATCAGATCATTTAGCTCTTCTTGTGTGATCAGATGAGGCAGTTTATGTTGATGTGCCACAGTAATAGAATTTCGAGATGAAGAGGATGAAGGTTATTCATTGTCTTCTTTGCAGGATAACTCTTCTGTTTTCCAATTTGCTGGTGGTAACTCTTCTGTTTTCCAATTTGCTGGTGGATGTGGCACTAGAAGACCATCCCTATGAGGTATTGGTTTCATTGCAGATGCAATATCTGGATACTTAATGTATTGTTTAGTTTTGGCTGAATATCCAGGAACATTAGTAATGCAAAAATAAAGTCAGTTAGATGATCTTTGGGTTCACTCTATATCATGGGAACTGCAAATGGCATACTTGCTCTTTTTTTATTATGCCACTGTGTTAAGCCAGATGTGCAAACTGTACAACACATATGTGGAGCCTGATGTTTTTCTTGGTATCCAATTTTACATCCAAAATAGTGGTAGTAAGGTACCTTTACCTTGTGTGTGATGTTTTTTCTTTGTGAAGCTGTAATATATTTTCCACAAATGTAGCAGAAACTGGTCGTGTGAGTTTTGCACTTTCAGACTTTACTTGAACTGGAGGCAGCCAACATTTCAAATGATTCTCTAAAAAAAAAAAACAACTTATGTTTACAGAACTAGAGTTTAAAAGATTAAAATAAACAAACTTTGCAGAATTTGATTGTATTGCGTGTATGATGTGAGGACAGAGATCGGACTTTGTTTTGACTGTGCGCCGAGCGAGGCGTCTGACTCCGCTCCTTTTATGCTCAGTCAAGGGATTTCTCGAATTTCCTAGCAAACTGAGCACTTTTGGGTTTCGTGATTCCCGGTCGGAACTGGTGAGAGTGGGAATGAAGCAAAAGTGGTGTAATTCGCTGTAATTATATTGAGAACAAGTAGTACATATGAACAATATATTTGGAATTTTACACCACTACAATACAGTTTGAAGTTATCAAAAATGTATGCCTTTTACCCATTAAACTGTTGAAGTAAATTTAATTTCACAGCACAAATTTATTGTACTAAGTTGATTGCATGGTATTTCGCATAGTGCTAATAAAACATTGAGATATTATAATAATTTAAAACGTAGAGGCGATGGACAAATTCTGACTACATTTTTGTAATCGGCACCATCATATTACCCCGAATCACTTGGGTTTTCTCTGGTAGCAAATTTTTGTTGTCAAGTATTATTTGGTCTTTCTTGCAACATTAAGTTTTAACTGTCGCCACAAATTTTTAATTGGATAAGTATCTAGAGAGTGAACTGATCAGCACTTTTCTTCTCATTTTAATCTGCAGGGTAAGATATCTCCAATTATTATCATCTTAAAATTCAGAGCCAAGGCGCCCGCTTAATTTTCATCCACTGAATATTGCGTGACAATCCAGGATATCATAATACTTCTCTTTTTTTTTTAAACCCCGCAAATCTCGTGTGCTGACAGCAAAAGCAAAATAAAAACATCCTCCCACCGTTATAAATGCAACACCATGTTTGACTATTCTGATACCCCCAGTAGCACAGCGGTATGTCTGTTGACATAAAACGCTAGAAACCGAGTTTCGTTGCCCATGGTGGGCAGAGCACAGATAGCTTAACTTCAAACAAACAAATACTATTCTGATAACACAGACACACACACACACACACACTTGCTTAAGCATCTAATGGTCACATTTCTTCTCAAAAAATCAATATTTGATTTTACAGTTCACAGCCCATTGTCTCGTTCGTTCTTCCAATTTTTGTGACCCTTTGTAATCCTTTGCAAAGTGTGAACGCTTAATTCTGTTCACGCGTGAAAAGTAATAGGCTTTTTGCTGCAACTCTTCCATGTAGACCAAGTTTTCAAGCAGTTCTATATCTTATTCTAACTCTAGCTATAACACTAACTAGTTATAGTTAACAACCACTACAACATCTCAAACCACTATAACATTCCATAATAGTTAAAGAACCACTCTATAACAGCCAATAATAGTTAAAAACCACTATAACATAATAATTAAAAAACACTCTATAACATAATAGTCATAAAACACTCTAACAGTCCTTGGCAGACACATTTCTTTTCTATGTGGTTTTTCGCATAAAAAGATGCGCATGCACGTGTACACAGCGTGGTCACAAGTAAATAGACACCACCTTTTCAGAAAAAATGAAATTTTTCAGTCGCATTCACATG
>NW_013669104.1:110930-119659 GCF_000517525.1 Limulus polyphemus
AGCCCTTTTTGTCCTCTCAGATGGACCAGGACGACCCGGACACTGCTAAGTTGTTTCCTTGTCGTGTTTCCTGAATTGCACGATGATTCTGTTGACTGTCGAAAGCGGGATTCCCAAATTCTGCGAAATTTGCCGCTCACTTATTCCACCATCTGCTTGACCAACTATCCTTCCTCTAACAAAATCTGACAATTCGAGAGAACCTTGAGTTGTAGGCATGTTGTAGCACAAGATAATTAGTGTGCGGACCATTTTCATTTATATAGTGCTCTGTGAACACAAATTAGTTAGCATAAATCAGTTAAATGACGAAAAATTAGGTGTCTATTTACTTGTGACCACTCAGTATATAAGTAATAATATCCAAGTGCACACCGCACACGCGCGCATGTGAGTACCTGTCTGTCTCTATGTCATTTCAATTTGTAATATAAGGAGCCACTTCTTTTCTATGTGGTTTTCCCTACCTTGCATCATAAAAAGATGCGCACGCACGTGGATAAGTAGTACTGCCCAGGTGCACACTCTCAGGGTCCATTTAGTATGTTTGCAAAATTTCAGGTTTCTAGGTTCTTCCCTCTTGGAGTTATGGCGGTCACACACACAGAACCACAGACACGCCCTTTTATTATTATAGATTTAGAACTTTAAAAAGAAAAGTACTGTAAATTTTTGTTAGATGATAAGAGCAACAGTGTTTATTTCATACAATCCTTTAATGCCCTATTTTTTCTTGTGTAACAATTTCTTAAAATTGGATTCTACACTCCGCTATTCTATTAGTTATTCATTAGGCGATTTGTACTACACTTTCTTAAGCCGTGGTCCGGCAATAGAGTATACTAAATGTAATTTGTATAACGTTTTGCAACTCTTAATAAACAAACAAAAAAAAAGGTACCGCTATATGTTTACTGAGTCACTTCCAACAAGGTTGGAATTATACAAGAACACTGTTCTTTCTATTTTGGCTAGCTGATAGACAGAGCAGGTCCAGAAGAAAAACAGTTTCAACAACAGTGGAGACCGTTCAGAGAACCCCAAAAAGGACGGAAAAGACTTAAGAAATGCTGGCGAAATTTCTTGAAGTTCTGTGACAAACTAGGAAACAACGACAAAACAATCTCGATAACCGAATGGCTGGAATGTACAGAAGTGAAAAAAGGTTATAGATCATTGTTTGGTTTTGTAAATCATTGCAGCATCGGGGATGCGACTTGTGTAGAAAACATGAAAGATATAGCCAGAGTAGAAGCATCTTAAGATTGTCAAAAAAAAAAAATTCGAAAGAAAAATATATGGTTAAATGTCGTTTTGTATTTCTGTAAAAATGCAGACGAGCTAATACAAATTCCTAAAACAACCAGTATTCGCGTTTCTTTAAATTTGTCAATAAACCTCAATTCTGCATGCTCATCAGTTCTTGTAGATATCTTTTATACGCCTTTTATGATTAAAGGTGAAAAATAAGTAAGTAAAACCAGCTGTACAAACACATTTCTTTACCCTTACAAAGGAATACATAGTACTTTTAACATGATGTAGTCCATAAAAAGTGGTTTTAAGTATTAAGGAAATGCTAAGTTATAATCAAATTGGTAATACTTCCAAATAAACATAGTAACTGGTAGGGAAGTTTTGTATGTTTTTCACTTGTATTACATAGATGGTAGGGTATATAGTTTATTCCATGTTTTAGTAAAAACCCACAGAATACATCAAAAACAAAAAACATTGTGTTTAAAAAGAGAATAAAATATATGTGAATGTCTCTTTATGAATGAATAGTGTAATTTCTGACTCATAGTAATAACTACAAGTATAATGTCTGATATGTTACGTTTTCGAGAAAAAAGGGTAAAGATAATGTTACTTGAATAATAGAAACAATTTTTTAACCGAATATCATCATACATTGTTTACTAGCAGAGATGCCCCTCAATGTCAGGCTTAAAAAGTAGTGCTATAAGTAGGGACGTAGATGACCCTTCCATTGTTTTGAGCCGTAATACACAAACCGTGCTATGATGGGCATTAAACATCATTCTCATATAGCGTCGGCTTCATTTGACTGCGGACTTCCTTGCTCAATTGAACCCTCATTCACGACATTAAAAATTTAAATGGCTTCTAAACTTGAACCATTACACAAATTGCTTATATTCTTACACTCTATCTTTAAGGAGCTTATATGATCTCCTCTACAAAAAGTTCAACGACATTACTTTAGCTAGTTCCTCACAACTTGTGATACCAGGCTTCCGGTTTATACCGATTTACGAAAATCTGTTTCTTAAAATGGTCTGTTGTGTTTTTAAGGATAAAAAGAGATCATTTAAATATTGAGTATAATATAACACTTTATTGGATTTTGTTTTCTCTTGTTGGTCTCTAAACTATTAAATGATGCTTCTATGTAAATGATAGAATTAAGAACTAAGTTTATTATTATGTAAGATATTTATATGGAAATAATTTGCACTAGATTATCTAGAGATTGTGCTAATTTTTAAGTAAAAGGATAAAGTGTTTGCTTTGGTTTTTAAAGTAAAATAATACATAATACAATAAACTAGTCGTAGCTTAATGATTACAGTGCCGGGTTAACTACCTGAAAGTCCAAATTTTGAGCCACGATATGCTGCTGAACCTCCACCGCATTTTCAGCGATAGAGAGGTTATAACTGTGACAGTCAGTCCTATTGAATTAAGAGTATCCATATAATAGGCGACGTGTACTGCTTACAGGTTGCTCTCTTTGGCGGAATTTCCATTGGCCCATGTGTCGCATAAGTGCTGTTCAGGTGGGAAATATCAATACCATATAATACAGGCCTTAAAGCTAAAACATTATCTTCCTACCTCTCAAGATATATTTTATTTTTAAGGATAGTTTCTTTCTAACACGTAACATACTTGGATAAAATGAAATTATTTTTTCTTTCCTGTTTTGACTTTTTCCTCACCCTTAGGTGAAAGAACGGTGACGAAACACAGATACTGTTTGTGTTAGTTTTATACGTTTAAATACATTTAAAAGTTATTTTATAAATGGAAGTTCTTAAACTTAGTTATTATTTAAAAACATATTATCTGATACTACTGTGTACTTACTTTTTCGCAATGTTAAACACAGTTCTGAAAAATATCTGTATTTTTACTTTCCTAGCAGATGCACCTGCGAATTCAATATCGAAACCAGAGGGACCTCATCCGTTCATAGACTTACTGAAAGCTCGTTAGCCTACCTATCAAAACCTTCGTGTCATTTAGCGGAAGAGATGCGAAGTTTAGAACTTCTTCATTGAAAAGAAAACACACAACTGAGAAAAATACTTATCGATTTAAATAATTCTTATTTATGTACAAAAAAAGTCAAGAATGAGGAAGTAGAGATGAAAAATCACTCGGGTTTAGTAGATTGCTTACGAAAAAAAAATTCACAAAAAATCAGAGAGCTCTATTTTTATCACCTTATGTTAGAGTTAAACAGCGAGTCCTACGTATTTTTAAGTGCTTTATCATTGGAGTCCTTATTTTCATCTTAGACAAATATTTTTTATATTTGTTATCTATAGGTGCCATATTTAAAAGGGATCCAATACACAAGAAAAAAACAAAACAAACCCCAATCATTATGTTCTGTGATTTAGTAGTTAGGAACAATTTTGAAGTCCAGTGCTAGTCTTTGGAAAAATCTTGGTGTTCTGTTTAATGTTTTTCATATAATAACATCTGTATTAATTTAATTTGTTTTCTTCTTGAAGCGCATTTGATGAGATTTATTTTAATTTTTTGATGAATTTTAACTTTGCAAAAATAATGGTTCTTAAACATTTTAGTACAAAATTGTATTATATCTATGCATATGAAGCATTTTGTCAGAATAGGATTGTAACTTGATAAAATGAAGAATATTTTGCACAGAAGATGAACATTGAGAAATCCCAAACGTCCAGCCTCACACCTGTGTCCTGTCCTCCAATGACAACACATTGAGCAAGATCATGGGAAGAGTCTCATTTCCCTGTGTGGTCAGATATTTGGAACACCCTGTAGTTTCAGTGATATGTGAACTAAAGTTACAACTGTTCATACACTTCACATTAATGCCATAAACTTTCATAGTAGTTTTCTCCATTGCCTTCTTGTAACCTGTCCTATGTAGTACAAAACAAATGACTGACATATTTGGATGTTTATATCATTTATATTGTTTCTTGTTTTCCAATGGAAGAAAATGACATTCCTTCATGCCATCGTTCTGTCCATGTAATAAATTTAAAATATCAAAGGATTATCATACTTTAATATCATGAAAGATATTTTTGTATTAAAGAAATTCTATAAATAATAAAATAACAACTGATTGATTATTGTAATGTGGTTACAAAAATTTAATACGAATTTTCTTTAAGTTTCCAAAGTTAGAAACACTAACTTTTTGATTATGTCATTTTATAGTGACCTAGTTTGATAACATTAGATGTCATTTTTTCGCGCACGTGAAAATACCAAAACGTTTTAGTCTTCCAGGTATAACCTAGAATTATATAATTTGATATTTCGTTTGTTTTACGTGATTCAAGTTGTTGATGAAACAGGTATTCAAGTTATCTGTAAGATGTTCCAGAAATTAACGTTTTTATTGCTTCAAAAACAATTATTTTAAAGTACCGTCTTCCAAACTGGTCATTCTATATTTGTATTTAGGCAGTAAAAATGGTCTTAGCAAATTGTTATATTTATATTAGTAATAATAACCCGAAACAAAATAATCTGACGTATTGTTAGACTAAATTATTATTGTAATAATAATTATATTAGTAATAATAACCCGAAACAAAATAATCTGACGTATTGTTAGACTAAATTATTATTGTATTCAAACGTTTTGGAGCAGAAGAAATTAACCGACATCTCGGTATATTAGTTTATAACTTAGAATTAAATTTACCATTCTTCGTTTTTGTGTATTTTCATAGAGCAAAGCAACATCAGGCTATCTGCTGTGTCTACCGAGGGGAATCGATCCCCTGACTTTAGCGTTGTAAATCCGAAGACTTACCGCTGTCCCAACGGGGGACATCGTTTCTGTGTTAAAGTAACATTATCACTCATATCATTATTTAAAATGTTTAATTAAACGTCATTATGAATTGTATTATACTTTCCTATTGACGAATAAGTTATTGTTTTGAAATTATCAATTAAACCAGCTAAACTAATATAAATTACTCAGTTATTTTCAACATTTTTTTATAAAATTCATATTGCGTAACCAACTAATATTAATGACGTATTTTTATTGAAGCTTGCGACATTTTGCGAATAAAAACTTTCAATAATTTCTGAGGCATAACATTTTTTAAAAATATACTCTTAGAGTAAATTATAAATATAAATATGTATTTGTGTTAAAAAGTAATAAAGGTTTTAATCTAATCTACGCAATTCTCGCTCTACAACTTTTACTGGTTGGAAAATATATGTAATGTTTTTAAACTTTGAAATAAATCGTTCATCCTGACTTCTGCTTTTATCAAAGAAACGAAATCAGTGTTAGGCTCTAATAATCGGCGTGTTTTTAACTTTCTTCTACACTCTATGAATCTTTCAGTGTTACTGATATTCAACCTACTATTGTAAAAGCTGAAAATCCTGTATTAACTATCAGTCCATAGTGTTTAACATTAATGAGGTTGTTTCATAGAGGTCAAATTAGAAACTGTGAGCTGTAATATTTAAGATTAATGAAGTGGGGTCATAGAATTCAAATTAGTAACTGCGCGAGAACTGTAGTGTTTAGGACTAACGAGATGGGTTTTAGAGTTTAGAATTAATGAGGTGGGATAGTACTCGTAGAGTTGAAATTAGTAACCGTGGGCTATTAGGATTGATAAAATGGAGTTGTCGAACTCAAATTATTAATTGAGGGCTGTAGTGTTAACTGGAAATTGTGAACCTGTAAATAAGTGAATTGCGAACTCGACCTGGTGAACAGGAAACAATTTAGCTCGCAGTGTTAGTATAGCAAGAAGATTTCGGTTAAAGTAAAGGAGGACTTGTGTTTGTGATAATGGGAGTTAGGCTAAGTGAAGTACAAGCATGAGGTTTCTTGTTCAAAAGATTTTATTAATAACTATTATTTAATCACAAGGCGTAAAGCAAACAAAACAGTCCTTCGTAAAAACATAAATAATGTATGTTTTTATAGGAGTAACTGCTTACCTGAACCATGCTTTATGATGTAGTTTTTTAAATATCTGTATAATTGAACCTTTCCTCTCTTCAGGCGCAAACTGGAAATCTCAGTTTGGTCCACCTTTCGAAAGCGCCCGGGTTATAGGATTTTTATCATCTTGTATCAAGACTTCTTGAACTTACTTTTTTTCTGACATCATGAATATATATAATTGAACGTCATTGCTGTTATGAAGCACTTCAGTATTTTTTTACTAACTATGAGGTAAGATCGTATAGCAACAAAAAATGAATTATGCTTTTGTTAGTAATCTATTATTAAATCCTTTTTTCATTTTGTAGATGTCTCTGGCAACTGTTAGATGATTTAGTAATAAGAACTTGTTAGTAAAGAAATACTCGATTAATTATTTGTTGTGTTTTTTTTATGAAATATTCTCATTTTTGTATTAGTATTGCAGTTGCAAAATTCAGACAAAATAAAAATTCTGAGAAAAGTAAGTAGCATTATATTAAGTAACAAATCACTAATCCAAATCGTTACAAAAACAAACGTTAAGTGATGTGGATATAAAAAGTAAATGGTATTTTTTTTCACATAAAACAACTTGTGGTCAACAAAACAATATAAGGTATATGCGTATTTCATGTCATTTTATTTCAGTATAACATTTAAAGTTATATTTCTAAGCAATATTATTTATATAATATTTTTACTAAACGAGAACCTTTATCATTAAAACAGACTCTGTTCGAAACTATCTTTAAGTTAGTCACTTTATAATCATGTTGTGTAAAAGGTAAACATTTTATACAATTACTTTGTGAAATATTGGTATTTCACGATATGTTTGAAAGCTACGTTTATTAAACAATACTTGCATTCGATGTTGTTGACTTGCTAGTTTGTGTTTTGTATTAGATAGGATGGAAATACAGTTTTTGGTGTTAATTGTTTACGTTCGTAATTTTCTCCTCAAAACCAAATAGTTCCCGTTTGTTTTTCCTTTTGGAATTCCTAATTTCTTTACTGTGAAGCCCACCGTTTGTATGTTATTTATAAATGGATAGTTCGACTTTTCTGTAGTCCTAGGTGCGTCTTTGTTTTGAGTGAGCATATCTTACCATTTGTTTTCAAACAAGATTAGCTTGATTTAAAGAGTTCAACACACATACATGATAAACGTCAGCACTGTGTATACAAGGTTTGATAATGTGCCATATCCAAACCATGAGGTTAAGGAAAGTGAAAAACAAACAAACTTCATTTGATTTGGAGTATGTTGATGTAATTTTTATGCTGAAATAGTTCTCTGAAGTTTAGAAGTATTGTTTGTTTAAGAATTACGAATAAAATATTCATTTCATACCTAGTCTTGTATGTATTTTACCACAAATATAGAAACAAAAAATTAATTTTTTCACACACTATTACAACAAGTGTGGAAACCTGCAATTTTTAGAAACAAATTCACAAATGTTGTCAATTCAGTTGTCGCCAATAGGCCTAAGACATTACTAACAAACTAATGATCCACAGAAATCTCCGTAGCTCTGGGGTTGAATTAAAATATATTCAGGAAGAAAAGTTTTAATACATTCATTAAACACTACTGTGTGTGGTAGGAAATATTAATTAATTTTTTATAGTCTTGCAAGTTATTTAAGTTTAGATTAATTTTTACTCGCATATTCACGTACTTAACTGACTTACTCTTCTATCATAGGTTTGAGTTTAAAACACAATTTAAAAATAAAACTAATGTGAGATCCTTCTTTTCTTTATTACTGGGGCCAACATCAGACTTTTGTTTGAAAAAATCACAGCTTAGATGAGTTTTTCTTTTAAAAAATATCCGTAAAACCTTCAACACAGACATATTCAAAAACTTCAAAACTTGGCTTTTTACATTAAAATGATCCTATTAATTTGTTTCTGTGACGAACAAATTTGGTGGGTTTTACTCGTAATTCATTTTATCGTTGCCAAACAGTTTAGCTAGAGCTATAAAAAGTTTTAAATAATGTTTTAATGTGTTGTTACGTCTCCGTTTGTTAATTAACCTTCCGTAACTTCGTTCCGACGAAACTTTAGCGACACAAGTCCTTACTTAATAAAACTGGTTTATTCTTTCAGAATACAACTTTACGATACACTTATTTTCAACAGTCGCGCTATAACAAACACTATAACGAACGAACGTTAACTTCAACAATACGTCTCTCTCTGACCGCAGTTCAATTACTCATTACCTACACACACATTACTCTCCCGTCACGTTGTCACCCTCTTTTATATACCAGCCTACCCTATATCTAGTAAATACTAGAGCATTCGCCAAGGTACAGGATAGTTCTAGAAAATAGATGGCGCCACACCAGTCATGTGACTCGCTTGACGCAACACTGCCCCCTCCTTAATATTGTTCGTCCCGAACAATAACTACATACAATAAACCAATAACAATTAACAATAACTTAATTAATTGTACAGAATTACAAAGACAAAATTACAATTCAACAAA
>NW_013669104.1:120396-123323 GCF_000517525.1 Limulus polyphemus
GCGTCTCTATTCTAACTAATAGACTAACAGAATAGGCAACTAGTTAACACCACCAACCGCATACTAAATAACGAGGCCCTAATTATTCTGTTTATATAACGCAAAAGCATCAAAATAAAATTTGCATTTTTCTTAAGTTAAATATGATTACTGACTATTATTGATAGAAGCGAAGAATAAATTTACACAAATAATTACATCTCTAAAATATACTGTTACGTCTCCGTTCGTTAGTTAATTTTCCGTAAAAATTCTTTCCGAAGAAACTTTAGCGATACAAGTCCTTTCTTAAATAAAACTGGTTTATTCTTTCTGAATACAACTTAATTTTCACAGTCACGATATAACAAACGCTATAATTCACAACGAACGTCTCACGTGCTGGACTCAACAATATGTCTCTCTCTGTCCGCAGTTCAATTACTCATTACATTGTTGCCGCCAGTTCTTACCGGTTTATATATACAAGACTACCGCATATCTATTAGGCTCTCGAGATTTCAGGAAGGGACAGGATCCTTCTAGAAGTTCATGACGTGTTACTAGCGTCACGTGACTTCCGCTGTCGTAACAGTATGTTTCACTGCGCATACCGAAATAATAAACTATAGCAAGATACAAAGCTACAGCAATTAGCTTGCAGATTGTTGCAGTCCGATTAAAATACATTATGGTAAAGAAACAATATTCTATACATAATGATATATAATTATTTTATGTGTATTTCAGATTCTACATCTTATAGGTTTATTAAGTTCATAACCGTATGTGTTATATGTGGCCTACAATGAACGCACACAACGCAAATTAGCGAGGACAAGGCTTAGCTTAAAATTAATCTATCGGTAGCACTACTTGACCGTTAGGTAATACTGATGGAGCATAAAATCATTCAGTAAGAATTATATTCAATAGTAGCTTCAAACAAAAACTTTACCAGTCTAATTATTATTTTGTCAAATGGCCCATCGATTTCGGCGTCCTTATATTAGTATCTATAACTGAGTTGATATAATCTTAGATTAAAGTAAAAGACAGAAGACCTATTTTAGATTGATTCTTGTTAACAGGATACTAAATTAGTCTCGTCATCAAACAAAGCTGACCATATTATATTAAGCTACACTTTTTCGGAAGCAATGGGAAAGCAGATAAAACACACACACACGTACAATACAGAAAGAAATTTATATCGCTCACATTCACTCTTGAATGTTACTCGTTGCTGTCAAAAGATTAATTAATTTCGTATACTCTAGCCAAATCTCATGATTTTAAAATGTTCCATTGTATAGCTCAACAATTAAGCCTCAAAGGTTAGTTAGTTTCGTTAATTATCCCTAGTGGTACATAGATTACCTACATGACACTAAGTGCTAACTCTAAAACTATTTAATACTGTATCATATGAATACTGTTACGACAGCGGACGTCACGCGACACTGGAAGAATGCGTACTGGAGATTCAAGAAGGATCATGTCTGTTCGTGGCAACTCTAGTCTTCTCTACACGCCCTCTATTCTTGTAAATAAGTGCGCCAGACAATGAATCGGGACTGGAATAACAGACAGAGAGATTGAAGATATAGACAGATAATCGAATCAAGCCGTAAGTAAAGTGTGTAAATCAAAGTGTGTTAAGTTGACTGTGGAAATTAAGTGTATTGCAAAGTAGTATTGAGAAAGAATAAACTAGTTTTATTTAAGAAAGGACTTGTATCGCTAAAGTTTCATCCGAAAGAAATTATACGGGAAATTAACAAATGAACACAAATGTAACAAATTGGTGTCAGAGAGTGGGACGGAAAAAAAATAGAAACGAGAAGTGGTAAATCAAACTACGACTTAGTAGATTTGATGGCAGCAATACAAGAACAGCAAAAGAAACAAGAAGAACGAGAAAATAAACAAGAAAAGAGATTACACCAGTGGTTGGAGAAAAAAGAAAAGAAACAAGAACAAGAAAAGAGATTACACCAGTGGTTGGAGAAAAAAGAAAAGAAACAAGAACGAGAAAATAAACAAGAAAAGAGATTACACCAGTGGTTGGAGGAAAAAGAAAAGAAACAAGAAGAACGAGAAAATAAACAAGAAAAGAGATTACAGAAGTGGTTGGAGGAAAAAGAAAAGAACCAAGAAGAACGAGAAAAGAAACAAGAAGAGAAATTACAGCAGTGATTTGAGGAAAAATTAAAGAAACAAGAAGAACGAGAAAAGAAAAAGAAGAGAGATTATAGCAGTTGTTGGAGGAAAAAGAAAAGAAACAAGAAGAACGAGAAAATAAATAAGAAGGAAGTCTCCAACAATTGAGAGAAAGCCAGAGTACACAAATGGAAAACATTAGTAAATTTCAAAGCGAATTATATACATTAAAGAATGATCTATTGTCTTTACACGAGGAGGATATATAAGCCATCGACCTAATCAGCCTCAGACAATGGGAAGTCCCTTCCAGACCCCGCAGCTAAAACCTAATGCAGACATCTTTAGTCCTGCTAGAAGTGACATCTCAGATATGAATGTCAGCAATAGGGGTGAACTAGTACGAATGAAACCACGGGAATTCGATGGGAAGGCACCGGGGGAAGCATATACAGCACAATTTGAGCTCCTGGCAGAGATGAATGGATGGACAGAGGAGCAGAAAGCGATATATCTGCTAACGAGTTTGAAGAGACAACCACTGGAAATACTTGGACAGTTGTCAGCAGGCGACAGGCACAACTATAGAGCATTGGTAGCTGCTCTAGAACTCAGGTATGGAACCCAAAATCAGTCCAAAGTCTACAGGGCTAGGTTTAGGACGAGAGTACGTGCTAAAGGGGAGAGCCTGCAAGAGCTGGCACATAATTGGGAAAGTATTGCACACAAGGCCTACCCAACTGCGCCACCTGATGTCCTCAAGTTGTTGCTGAGGGATCAGTTTG
>NW_013669105.1:0-14555 GCF_000517525.1 Limulus polyphemus
TTGAACCAGGAGACAAGGTGTGGTTGTATAATCCCAGGAAGACCAAAGGGAAGTCTCCTAAGTTGTCTTCTCCATGGGAAGGCCCATATGACATAGTGGATCGTCTCTCAGACGTGACTTTCCAGATAAAATGTGGTCGGTGAGGTAAGCCAAAAGTGGTGCATGCCAACAGGCTTTGGCATTATCACGGTCCAGGACATTTCAGTTGGGACAAAGTGAACAACAGAACAAATGACGCTGCTGAAGACGTGTCACCTGAAAAAGCCACCGTCGAAGAAGAAACTCTACTCAGTTTTGAGAAGGGAAACGGTGAAGCTCTTGATGAAGCAGATGAACCCCACGTGAAGCAAAAGCCAACAAGACGGAGACCAGTACGGAAGAAGATACGTCTCGTAAAATTAAGAGACTTTGTTGAATTGTAATTCTGTACATTTAATTAAGTTATTGTTAATTGTTATTGGTTTAATGTAAGTGGCTATTGTTCGGAACGAATAATACTAAGGAGGGAGAAGTGTTGCGTCAGCAGTGGTCACGTGACTAGTATCACGCCACGTCGTTCTCGAACATTCACGTCCTTTCCTTATATCTCGGGATCCTTCTAGATATATTGTAGTCTTGTATATATAAGACGGTCACAAATTGACGGCAACAATGTGTGTAATTGAACTGAATATTGTTGAGTCGAGCACGTGAGACGTTCGTTGAGAATTATAGCGTTTTTTATAGCGCGACTGTTGAAATTAAGTGTATCGCAAAGTTATATTCAGAAAGAATAAACCAGTTTTATTTACGAAAGTACTTCAATCGGTAAAGTTTCTTCGGAAAGAATTTTTACGGAAAATTAACGAACGAACGGAGACGTAACAGTTTATATATATATACATATATATTATTCATACCTTCGGTGTATAGGAGCAAACAGATTTTAACATCAATTTTGGGGTAAAAATAGTGCGTCTTATACAGCGAAAAATACGGTACTTCAATAAAATCTACACTGTGGCGTAACGCTGTGATGATAGCTCATTTTAAAACTAAAACTTCAATAAAATCCTTTTTCTCATGGATGGTGAACATTATTGAATGTCAAGTATGAGTACCTTGTTGTATGACTCAGACAATTCAGAAAAGGCCTCAGACCCAATAGCCTTCTGCAGGAACTGGCAGTTATACTTGCCCAGAGGTCGGGTATTTCTTCTAGTAACTATTAATGTAGCTCAGTTTGACAATAGCAACTGCAAACTTTGAATACCATTCTGTATAGCATAATTAAACTATTTACGTCAAGGTGGAGTAAATAGAGTTGCATGAGGAGTAATGTATGGTTTTCTGATAAAGTTACATGACCCAGTTCCTTCAGAGAAGAGCGGCAAAATGTAGTAGAAAGCTGAAACAAAACTACATACTTTGGGTTTTCATTTTATGTTAGATTATATTTGTTTTAAAGTTAAGTAAATTTCCTTCTAAAACAAGACATCAGGTAAGCCGTATTCGATTTAGAGAGTGTGATAGGAGACATCAAAATATTTCCGTGACTCAAACCCTTATTTACTGAATGTTATTCATTTTATCATATTCAAGCAATGCACATAAAATAAAATATCTAAGTATATAAATTGTTTTCGCCCAAGAACATTGTTAGCAAAAATACTGATATCTAGCCTGCTCTGATGTCATTATGAGAGGTTAAGTCGTAGGCCACTAATAAATCTTTGTCGGTTTCTTCAGTGTTTTTAAAGGCTTATAGCCAGTAGTGATAACTACTGCAATCGCCAAAATAAAGTATCTAAAGAATTATGTCAAAGTTCGTTTGTTATTTAAGCACATATAGACACAATAGACTATCTGTGCTATACCCAAATTGGTATCAAAGTAATATCTTCTAGCCAAGAAAGGGTTAAAGCATGACTCCCTTACTATACACCTAAAAGACCAGTCCAAATTTACCCAAATCGAATGTGTGGTCCCATATGTAAGTAAAATGTAAAATTAGATATATACATGCAAAGAGTCTCCTGGAGTTTTTCAGGTAGGTATCTGCATATTCACCATAAAATTCCATCTGAGTGCATTGCTCAGAAAGCAAGCTGTGAGACCTGTTTTATAAACTTGCAACTTGTCTTCTGAATCTGAGATTTTCCTTCTAAACCTCAATTGTATCAGAGGACTTGCGATTAAGCCACTGGGGGTCCATATCAGTGGCAGATTGTGTTGGCATTTTAGCTTGTAGATAAACTACAATTCACTTGATGAAGTAAGCAATTCAAATCAGAGCAAATATTGATTACTTTTATCAGTCTTGAAGAGGACCAGCTATCTCTGTGAAGTTTCTCCTGATGTTCTGGTTTTTATTTGAATAACATACAAAATAGTGTTAACACAACCTCTCAAAGTCTCGACCCAAAAGGGGGCAGAAATATGTTTTTTTTACATTTTAACAGGAATGCAAGAAACGAGACACCCTGGTACTCTTCAGTTATTGCATTATGCAAAGTCTATACTTACTTCTGTTATATAACCCTTTGGACCACTAGTTGCATCAAATATCAGGTAGCACATTTACTATTCCATCCCAATTCTGACACCAATTTGTTACATATCTGCTTGTTTGTTAATTTCCAGTAGAACTTCTTTCTGAGGAACTTCAGCGATACAAATCCTTTCTTGATTAAACGAGTTTATTCTTTCTCGATACAAACTTTTACTACACAATAATTCCACAGTCAGTATGTTTCTCGTCACTTTAAACTTAACAACTTTTATAATATACGCTATAAATCACAACGATTCACAATCTCGATAATTTTGCTCTCTACATGTGCAAAACACACACTTTACGGCTCACTAACACAAAACTTACTGTAGCTACTGTTCACTTTTTCATCCATTCATTTGCACAGACTTTATCTGCCAGGCTTATATACTAACAAAGAGGCGTCTGTCGATCACACTCGCGCTTCCATGAAAATTCGAGAAACTCAGTCACAGTGCTTCCAGCATCACGTTAATTCCGCTGTCATAATACTGCCCCTTCCCTAGTATTGTTCGTCCCAAACAGTAGCCACTTACATTAAACGAATAAATAATTAACAATAACTTAATTAAATATACAGAATTTACAAACACAAAATTAAAATACGACAAAGTCTCTTAATTTTATAGGACGTTTCTTCTTTCGTACTGGTCTCTGTCTTATTGGCTTCTACTTTACGTGAGATTCATCTGCTCCATCAGGAAATGTCCTATTATCGGTAGCAGTCATTTCAGTGGTAGTAACTTCATTAACGGTTTCACTATTTTCCCTCTCAAAACAGGGCAGAGTTTCTTCTTCAACAGTGGCTTTTTCAGGTGACACCTTTTCAGTAGCATCATTTGTTCTGTTCTTCATTTTGTTCCAACTGAAATTTCCTGGACCGTGATAATGCTAAAGCCTGTTGACATGCACCACTTTTGGCTTACCTCACCGACCACATTTTTTCGGAAAGTCACGTCTGAGAGATGATCCACTATGTCATATGGGCCTTTCCATGGAGATGACAACTTAGGAGACTTCCCTTTGGTCTTCCTGGGATTATACAACCACACCTTGTCTCCTGATACAAAGCTGACTTCAGTAAATTTCTTATTATAACATAGCTTCATGGAATCAGCTTACGTTTTTAGGTTTGAACGCATTTGATGATGAATATCATCCATCCTTTCAGATAACACTTTCACGAACTCTGGCACATTTTCAGGCAACTCTTCCTAAAGCAGGCATCCTGTTATCAGGTCCACTGGCAACCGAAGTTCCCGACCAAACATCAGCTGGGCTGGAGTGTATCCAGTGGCTTCATGCTCTGCTGTTCTATAGGCCATCAACAGTAGAGGGTGTAAGACATCCCAGTCATCTTAGCGGCTATTAAAAAAAATTGCCAATTCCTGTCCAATTGTACTTTTCTACCATCCCATCAGACTGTGGATGAAATGGCGTTGTTCTGGTCTTTCGTATACCAAACAACTTGCAGCATTCTTGGAACACTGCTGATTCGAAGTTACGGCTTTGATCTGAATGCAGTTCATATGGCATACCAAATCTGATAGTTTTCAAAAGGCTGTTAAGTGTTCAATTAGTCTCTGAGTGCCTTTCTTGAGTAAGATAACCGTCCCTAATTTAGCAGTGGCCTAGAGGGAAGGCATCTAGTCAACACCGCCCACTGCCAATCCTTGGGATATTATTTTACCAACTAAAAGTAGAATTGACCGTTACATTATAATGCCACCACGGCAGAAAGATCGGAGATGTTCGATAACGGGATTCGAACCCGATGATGAAAAGACAGTTTCTCTTAATGTAACGAAAATTAACGTGATGTGTTCTGCGTTTATTGGTAAAAAGTGCATTTTGGTTAACCATTTAAATTGAAATACGTATAATGTTGTTCTTACTGAATGAGATGAAGGTTGTTATTTAATCTACACTATACTGTGTGCCCAGTGTTTTCATTGGTGGTGATGTAATGTATTTAAGTAAGCATCAGATAAGTTATACTTTTTGCAGATTGTTTGACTTTTTCTGAGTGAAGTGAGAGCACATCTACTACCTACAAATATGATGTACTCACTGTTCCAGCAGCTTTGGGATGTAATTTATTTGATTTGTGAAACTGACTATTCATGGCTCCATCATTCATGTACAGGGGAAGAGATCTTCCAGAAATGTTAGCCACAACAAACCATCTTTTGAACATCAGTGATGATATTAATTTATCTGAGTACGTTTACCAGTGATAATTTCAACAAATTCCTTATTCACTTATATGGAAGCAGAGATACTAATTTGTGTTTTTTTATATATATGTAAAATATATTGAGAACAACTGGCTTTACCTTTCGTGTTTGATTTACAAGAAGTCAAAAGCTACCGCAGGAAAAAAAAAAGTATCTTTCTTGATAAATTTATGAAAAGTCAAAATTAAATCAATGTTTTTTCCCTTTTTATATGGTTTTTGAAAAGTCAAAACTTACTTCATCATTAACTTTGCAAAAAGTTACCACCAGCATTTACTATTGATATAACTTCTGGTGATCTTAAGAGTAACTACATTATGTACATCATCATCAGCACAGGTGGGATTACTGTGTGAAGATGGTGACTGATTATTTACTAAATTAAGAAGTTTCAATTTTTTATACTTACAATTTAAGTGTAAAATAAAACTTTATAGTTATCAAACGTATACCAAAACTTATTTGTATTGGTATCTTGTGGAAGATTACATAAGAAATGTCTTATGGCCTGATGGTTTGCAAGATTGGGCTGTGGATTCGATGATTCCGAGTTTCCATCTCCGAGCCACAAAAACGCACAATGGGATTTTATAGTCATCGGTGTGCTATAAGAATGACGCCAAATCCCACTATTTGGTAAGACAATAGTAGCCCAATAGTTGGCTGTGAGTACTGTTGAACAGCTGCCTTCCCTTTGACCCATCACTATAAAATTAAGGCGACTCTGCATAGCTAGCCCCTTGTATAGCTATGCGCAAAAATTCTAAAAACAAACAAGCGAACGAACGTATAAGATAAACGATAGCGTTCAAACATCATATATGAATGTGAGAATAATAAAACAAATGGTTCACATGTTTTTGAATGCACTATTTATATGAATATATGTGAATGTTATATTTGTGGAATATTTAACACGTTCGTTACCGTGTGCTCCATCAGTGGGTCACAACCGACTTTTAGTTATGGACCGCGTGACACACCAGTGGGTCACAGACAGTTATGTTTCAAAACCAAATTTCTCTTGTGAAGTATAAGTTTGGGACACTGTGAATGCTCCTTAGCATCTCTTGAATGTTTAATTTTTATACTTAACTTATTATGCGTCAGCGAACGTATTAAGCATGCTGTTGGAAAGGACGTACAACACTAATATGTGGGATTCGATTCTCTGCAGTGGACGCAACAGACAGCTCACAATAGTTTTGCTTTAAAACAAAAAAATAACTAATAAAGCTGTTAGAAAATGTTATTTCCTTGATTTTGTGTAACTAGCATTTATCTTGCATTTATTTTAAGAATAATAAAATATCAATACATTAGTGGCATAAAGTAAATACTTAATGGATCGTGTAATAATTATGCTTTTCATTTCTACAGGATAAGCCATTCGAAACAAGAAAAAGTTTGTTTTTCTGAGAAGTACTTGTCTACCTTTAATCTGTAAAGCGACTTTCAATGTATTAATTGTTTGAATTACATGAATTATTCATACTTTTTCAAAATATTTATAATGTTGGTTGCTGTTTATAAGCTCCCAGTAGCACAGCGGTATGTCTGCGGACTTATACTGATAGAAACCGGGTTTCGATACCCGTGGTGGACGGAGCACAGATAGCCCTTTGTGTAGCTTTGTGCTTAATAATAAAGAACAAAAGAACTGTTTATAAAAATTAAAATCATAATTCTAGTAAACAAGTTGTCATAAGAGTTAAGGTCATCGACTTAATTGGGTTGAATCTCTAACACAACTCAATAGTGACTGTCTCACAGTCCCACTGTTGCTCCTGATTTCAAAGTTTATTTGAGTCTAGGGATGAACCATCTAAACTCAAAACCAGTGTTGTACAGCTTGTTCCAAAGTCCAATCATTCCAAGCAGTCTCCGTCTCCTTAATGAAACTCTCCATACAAGGGCTCAAATTATCTTTTACTGAATGTCAGCAGAGTGATCTGCTTGGCTTTTCCCATGGGTAACTGTGATCATGGCCAGACCCTTCACAACTTCTTAGCTATCATTTGACCATAATGTCCCCAACATTCTAGGCATAGCATTGTAGATGCTCTTGGGGACCCTAATACTGTAATAAGTGGCATGTCCCTGCCCTAGAGTGGCAGAACGAGTTACACTCAGCAACTCATCCATTATCTCTGTGCATTACCTGGTCTCATTGTGATCCATGGTTGTTTGTCAGTATAATTCATAATGAAAGAAGCTCAATATTGCCCCATTCGGCGTTTGCTGTCTCATTTGCTGGTGAGATAATTCCTGTTAGCAGATGTTATGTACCAATGACACACCCATTTCATTTGGCTAGTCTTGTGGCTTCCACCATAACTGGGGTTAGATTACTCTTGCTGGAGTAAGTGCAGGAGCTCTATATAGAACACTCTTGATACCACCCCACTAGATGATCCTTAGTCATCTGTGTTTCCTTCTCAATTACGTCATTATTCAGGGGAGGAGCAGGGACAACCATTATAGATATACCAAACATTGCTGGCTCTTCTTCTTGAATCATCACTGTAGTCCTTTGCAGTATCTCCTAAATCCAACAACATTCTAAGGTAACCATTTCCCTTCAGAGAATGATTCTCCCTTTTGGTCATCATACATTCTTCTAGTTGTGGAAAATGCCATTTCCTTTCACTAAGAAACCTTTTTTAAGCTTACAAAATAAGAGTTCAAGTAAAAGGCAATACACATTTAAAGAGAAATAGTAAACTCTGCAATATGATATCCTGTGATTATGGCACCAAAATGAGCGCGTTCCTATCCACCCTGTGGTATATACAGGTAAAACTCTGACACTGATATCAAATACGTGATACCATTTTGAATAGTGTTCTGTAAAAGGTCGTGGCATGCACACTTTGACCCCTAGTCATGCACAAAGAGTTAAACAGTGTAGTATGATTTTAACCTAAATTTGTCTGTTTAAATATTCTATTTAACTACTTACTTAAGTGAGAATTTTAGCAATACTCTAACTGATATCTTGAACTAATCTCCAGTTATTTGGCATACTTATCCAGTGGCTAGCTCAAACAAATATTCAGTTTGTACTACATTGTGGATAAGCAAGAGAAAATTTTGTATCATGACTGTAGAATATCATTATTGCAGTATTTGTATTAGTTACTGAAGTGTGTACTGCCCTTTCTTTAAACTATCATGTTAGTAGGTTTAAAAAGGCTTCTGGAATTTTCAACAACCAGAATAACTTATTACATAGAGGGAGATTTGATCATTAAAAGGAGATTGTTGTACAAGAGAGTTGTAATGTATAGAAGAAGTCATCTCCTGGACTTTTGCCAAAGATACAAGATTCTCGACTTTAATATCATTGCTACTTGTGACCCAGGAAGGAGAGCTACCAGCATCTGATGCACCCAAGTCAGTTGATTAGGTTCTTCCCTTAAGAACCGACCTTTTTGAAAGGGAAACATGGACTAGGAATTGTCATGGTGGTTTGGCATCTGGTGAGTCTGCGAGTGGGGGAAGCAGTATGTATAATTTTCTCAGACTTATGCCAGCTAGAGTGATTCAACCACATTTCTGGTTAAAGCCACCTAAGAATGAAAGGGTGAGACTGGAGGTACAGTTCGTGGTGTCAAAGCATAAAGAAAGTGGGTCATAGGACAGTGGTGAGCCTTCAAGAACTGGAAGATATTCTTGTAAAATACACATAATCCAACGGAAAACAGGGGTTGAGCAGAGCCAATTGATGGGCTGCATAGAGCACCTTGTTGCTCTACCATTCCTGGCTCAGATACCCATCACTTGTCAGAGCCCCTGAGAGCTTCTATCATGCTGTACCAACAATGACAAGAACTTCTTGGTCAACTGTAGACCGAGGAGTCAGAAAGGAGAGTTTCTGGCCATGATTATGCATTCCTGTGAGCAAAATAAAGCATACCACTCTACCAATACTAAAAGTTACATTAAAGGAGAACGTTTAATGAAGTATTTCAGATACTTGAATGGTAGGAATTTGGAACAGGTAGTTCAATTCCTGCTTTAGAGTCTAGATGCTTTGGCATTTGACTCCATTGAACATTTGGATGAGGAGTAACTCTGGGACTATGAGACAGTCATTGCTGAGTTACATAAGAGGTTCGACCTAGTGAAAAACAGAGCAATCAATTGGGGTGAGTTCAGGACTTAAAAGAGATATGCCACAGAAAATGTGACTGCTTAAACAGATGCTCTGCACCACTTGCATGGTGTAAAAGTTTGTGGAAGGGCTATCTATTGAAACAATATGATATTATCACGGTGTGAAAGACTTTCTTAGATTTAATTAGGCAGTTTGTCACCTTTTTCTTTTATTTTTAACGTTGCAGGTGATTAGTTTAAAATGAAAGAAACTTTTCCCAACTGGGGTGTTCAAGGATATTAATATCCCTCCCCTTTGCCTTGCTCGTGCTGATCAAGTTTACCTAGAGTGGGCTTTTAATAACTACGCTAAAAAGGGGGCTTCTGATTAATAATTTGTGGATTTAGATTATTGAAACTTGGGAGGGTTTTAAGATTTTAATCATTACTAAAATTTAAAGGAAAACTGGCGGCAGGCAAAGATGGTGAAGTGAAGGCCGAGGTTGTTACCCCGGATTTCGACAATTATCGATAAAAGCTAAGGATTACGACCCATAGTCAGGGTCACAAGTTGGCGTGGATCTATAAATCCAATGCCTTGGCTGGAATCAATAACTCTCACTCTACCCTAAGCAAAATCCAATTTCCAACTCGTATATTATTACAATAATAATAAACTTTACTCTAAACAAAAGACTGTGCTCTACTTTTCCATGGAGCGGCATGCACAATTTTCTCACTGGTAAACTCAAACACCTACTTAAATATATTATAGATAAAAGCCAAACAGCACTAACACAAACAAAAATGAAAGTTAGCCTTAAAGTTACACAAGAACTTGAAGACTTCTCAGAGAATGAAACTACATAAAAATATAAGCTATCAAAAGCAAGAACTTTAAGAGTTCTGACGTAGTAATTAAAGTTATACAAAAACTGTTTAAGTTTAGAATGAAATTAACTCTATTATATTACGTAACTTCCTTTAAAATTTACACAGGTGAAAATATAGGTGAAATTTGCACCGTCTCATTAAAATCTAGTTAAAAATCTGTTGTCTCGGGTCCCAAAATTGTTTTAAACATAGCAATAACCCGTCAAGTTTCTGACACAAGAAAACAGTGACTGATGCCTGTTTGATCAGTTGGCTAACGTTCAGGGAACGTAATAGGCGAATCCATTCACAACCGCTGCCCCATTTCACCGATAAAAATAATTCGAAGTTCTATTTAAAAACCACGTTGCTATTCCAGCAACAGAATCAGACAAGAAGCAACTAATCTCCTCTGCACCCAATTAACCCCTGGGGAAAGTTAAAGTTAGAAATTGGTTTGAGCAATGCTATGTTCCAACCAGTGGAAGATTGTTCTCCCTTCGGGAGCACTGGCAAAGGTTTATTACGAGCACTTCATTGGTGACTTAATAATTTGTCAGAAGAATGTCAAACTGTGCTGTATATTATATTCACATATTATCAGACTACAAGTGAGGAATCCATAACTTGGAAAGAAGAAAAAAATATTCTTGGCAGGATAGTTCTGCATTTATTTTAAAGACAACCCTTAACTCTTAATGTAAAATACTACATACTTATGATATTAGCACATTCAGTGGTATATCAAATTTCATATGTAAAATATAACTCCTCACAGATATCTGTTATAACAAAAATTAAAATACACGTTTACTTTATATAAATGAATAGAAACCCTATACTCGTATAGAATTGAAACTTACTAATATATAAAGTAAACATGATGTTAGAAAAAAAACGTAAGTTCAAGAAGTTTTGATAGAAATGAATAAAAACCCTATAACCCGAGGGTTTCGAAAGGTGGACCTTTCTTCTTCTTGCTCCTGAAGAAGAAAGGTCCACCTTTCGAAAGTGCTCGGTGTGTGTAAAGTGTCCAATGTTTATGTGCATTAACAGTATCTGAAAATCTGAATTCAATACACCAGCATCTGTTTGAGCTCATTGGCTGATTTTGAAAGCATGTCTATGATTTGTCTGTTTGTTATCTCGACTAGAATGCTGATTTTAGTGCTTATGAACATGAAGGCTTCGAGTTGTTCTGCTTCAACAGACTTCTCAGTTTTTGTTTTGAGATTCATCTCTCAAAGTGAACTAGTAAGATGGAAAGTGTCAGAAGAAAGTTATACACATTACTTAAGATGCCATGTGCTTTTCAATGTAGCATGTAGTTTGCAATGAACTGAAAAGCACATGTTAAATAAAATTTGCACGTCTGTAAAGTTTTGCATGAAGTAACATCCTCGTGTTCTACTCTATGGTCAGTCTCAAATGCATCAGTGGTGTAACCTCCCTCAACCGACATCTTTTTCAAAACAGTGTACTGGTCTTTTAAATTTTAATTTACCTTTGGATACACATATACAGAATTTTCCAGTACAGATCTTACTTTTGTAAGAACTGGGCGTGGTATGAGCCGATCTATTTTATTCAGTGATCTGGCAAGCAGGCCCTTTTCCTTATGTCAGCAAAGCTCTTTTGGTCAAAAAACTGCATGTCAGCACACAGCTGATCATGTTCTGCAAATCGTTTCTTCAGACCTCCTACTGCTTGATCAAATGCCACTTTGAAAATATCAGTCCTATAATAGTCATGGGTGATGTTGTTGTATCACTTTCTGCAGATTTTGTTTCATCATACTTAGCTTTTTACTTTCTCCTCCTTTGGACGGGAAACTCAGCTGATACCTTGACTTCATCACATTCCTCAACATCTAAAAGATCTAGCCTATCAGTATTACACAAAATTTCGTTCATTTGTCTGAAATTCGTTTGTTCTTGCCTAAATGTTTTGCATATCATCCCTTAGTGTTCTCAGTTAAACTGCACACTCTTGTACTTGCCTCCAAGCCTGAAGTTGTTTGAAGGTAGTCTGATATAGGTGTTATATGATGGAAAATGAACATGAATGTGTGAGTAGTGAAAATTGTTTCCTACCTCCATCATCCTTTGTTGTAGTGGCAGCATCATGTGATTGTAAATGCTGCAATATAACTAGAAACTTTATAAGATCTGCCAAAACAGTTTTGAATTGGTCTGTAAATATCCCAAAATGCAGCAGATAATGCATTTGATTTTCCTAATTAACATGTTTTACCTATCAGCTTAATTCTCTTTAATTTGCTCCTGACTAGCACTCTGTTTCCTTTTTACCGATATTCATTCACTTCTAGTAACTTTTGAAGAACTTTACGTTTTTTTTGCAATATATTGAACAATGATATTGCTGCAACAATATTGTTGAGTTTATCACAATTAAAGTACATGTACATAGCACCCCATACGGACGTCTGTATCTTTGGTAGTAGAGAGTTTTGCCTGAAAGCCACTCTACTGCCCATGGCAAGTTGATGCTCCACTTGTGCTGGTTGAGACATTCTTGTTTATATCAGTGTTGTAATATCCAAACATGCTTTTTACTAGATTAAACCGTTCTTGTCCACTACCACTGTGGCCAAGGGAGGGAAATGAGAGCAAACAGCCTTTCAATTACTTTCACACCAAGCACATACCATAAAACTACAGCACATTGGTCACTTGTAGTGATGTCTTGTGTGGAATCGGTCTATACTGAGTAAAAATAAATGTTTTTAGCTTCATCTGATATAACTTTCTGGATCATATTCTTTATTAAGACAAGCATCTTGTTGACTGTTGTTTTATTGATGAAAGTAATTGAAGCCCCTTTTCCAGTAGCTTCAGACTTTTTTGTGTTCCTTATAGTTAGCAATCACTTTGCTCAAATGCCTTGAGAGTAACATGTCATAGTGACTCAGAAGTGTTATCATTATCAATAAAACGCCATGATTTATTTCACATTTTGTCCACCTTGTATGCAGCTTCACCTTTGAGTCCTCTAAATAGAAGATCAAGCTTTTTAATGATCCTGATAACAGCAATAATTCTATCAACAATTTTATGATTATTCTGAACTTCAAGTTCTCGTTTATTGGTAAGTATGCCATATACATAAGACAATATGTTTCCTCCTTTAATATTAATCACATGCACAATTTTGCATATGTTCCTTAGATTCTTGGAATATTCTCAAGTGGTTGAACTGGATGTTGGGCAAAACATTTGTTGTGGGTATTGTGACTTGATGGTTTAGAAAATATGTTCACACCATCAGAGATTTCACTTTCATGAGATCGTGTCATCTGCTGCTGTCTCTGTGTCGTATTTCTCACTACTATGTGGGGTTGCAGTAACATCATCATTCATCATTGCATGAATGAACAGGTCACATAGTTTCAGGAGTTTTCTTTGTGATCAGTTGCTTGTAAAACCTGTTGATTGTTTTGAAATGTTGGAAATAATTTTATGGTTCTCTTTCTATGATATATCGAATAAATGAATAGATGTTGAAGAATTATCTACACTTGGACAAAACTAACCATTAAACACAACATTCCTGTCAAAGTCAAATTCTCTCAAAAACCCAGCCCTAAATTAAAATTGTTACTAAACAAAAATTATTTAAAATCACACGGTACCAACTTCATTTACAAAATAACATGCAATAACTGTCCAGAATTCTATATTGGAGAAACAGGAAGAAAATTGGAAACCAGATTCACAGAACACAATCAAAAACCGTCCCATGTTTTCCACCATTGCAAATAAAAAACCATAGTATATCTATTAAAAACACAGTAATTTTAAACAAAGAATCAAACATAAACAAACAAAAAATCAAGGAATCCATCTTAATTGAACAAAATATCCCTACCCTAAACCAACACCCTAGGGTGCTAAGATATCTCTTCTAAGTCGTGCAACATTATCCGGTCATGTGACCTCTTTATTCCATACGTTTCCGGACATGGGTTCGAATCCCACTCCTGACATAACCATTTTCGATTTCCGGACACTGGAAGGATTGACAGGCAGCCGTTGTTCCTTAGATCGTACTTTACTACTTGGATAACTGTGGTATTTCTAGAACTAATACATGCCGGCATAGGATTTTTAGATCCCTGCCGCCCTGATGGACCATCTGTCCGATATCGGCCGTTTAGTTTAGTCTAGTTTACTTTGCTCTTCACTTTTTACTGTCTACAATTACTCTCTCTCTATCTTTTTAAAAGTACATACCTAGTCTACATGAATTTACTATTTTCTCATGATAAGCCCATATTTCTAGACCACGAGCGGGGTGATGGAGGATTGTTTAATCTTCGAGCACCCCAGATTAATAATTATTTCTTCGGAAATAATTATTTTTAAATCTAAATAACTGCCAGGGAAAAACAAAACGCACCATACGATTCCAGACCCCTACTAGCTTACGGCGCAATAGTTACATGCAACATGCACAATAATCAACGAAGGATTTTCTAAAACCTCCAAAACAGTGTCATACGTTTCGCTTATCGCCTTCCTCGAAACACACCTGCATGCTACACCGAAAGACACACCTCACTACACATTTTACAAACTCGCATCACTAAACTTACTACCAAATATTGCAAAAAAAGCCATCTACCGAAATTCACTCACAGCTGAATCTCATAAAATTGCCGCCACCCCCAACCATGGTGCAAATATCTATCCCCTTACAATCTGTTACAGAGCATCACCTCTATACAATAATCCTGAATAACTTCATTATTATATGTATTCTATGGATAACACGTTTTTTCTTCAGTCTTTTTT
>NW_013669105.1:15555-18531 GCF_000517525.1 Limulus polyphemus
CTGTTACAGAGCATCACCTCTATACAATAATCCTGAATAACTTCATTATTATATGTATTCTATGGATAACACGTTTTTTCTCAGTCTTTTTTCAGATCTATACTTCCTGGTCAGCTCTTCACTCCGGCACTAGCCGGGCTCTCATCCGGCCCGACTAGTGAAAGTGGGTTTTCTCGGGGTACTCCCGTTTTCCCCCACATCTAATTCTCAGGCATCGGATCCACAGATCCCAGCCTTGGCACCTTGATCCACTGATCCCCGCCAGGCCCTGTAAAGGCCCATTTGCTTCATTTTGTTTCGATAACTTGTCAAAATCGGCTGCCGACTTGCTCCTTCTTCAAAGATCAACCGGCCTCTGCTACGCCTTGGACTTGCTTCACTACTGCCTACTTGCCTCTCCTTCATACGACCATATATATTTAATTAATTTATTTTTATTTAATTAATTATCCTATTGGTTAAATTATTAATTACTACTATTACCCCTTCGCACATACGGCTCATTACTCCGCTGACCATTAATCGAAATGTAACCTTATGCCACGAGCAGGGTGAAGGAGGATTGTTTAATCTTCGATCACTCTTGATTAGTAATTATTTCTTAGGAGATAATTATTTTTAAATCAAAATAACTACCAAGAAAAACAAACAAACAAACTACTTGTATCTCATGATGACAGAACCTTGTCGAAACGTTGTACATTTACTGTTATGTTAAACTTATATTAAGGTTTTTCTTCATTACCCATTCAAGCCAACTCCAAGCATTATTAGTCTCAAAGTGGGTTTCTCGTCACCGAATATGAATAAATAAATATATATATATACATACATACATGCAAAAAAAAAAAAAAAAAAAATGTATATTTATCCGAAAAGTTTACACTGTGTAACGTTAGAGGACACTGTTGGCTTAACAACAGCAAAAACAGTTTATAAATTATTGATTTGAAGTAGTAATATAACAGTCAATGAACCATTAAATTTGTAAATATAGTGGTTTGTTATATGTACATTTTATTTAAGTATTTAGAATAAGGATTTATTTGATAGTTTAATAGGTTACCAAAAAATGCCAACTCATGCAGAAATGAACGTTCGACCTGGAGTAGGATTGACGAATGTTCCTGCATCTTTAGGCTTAACATTAGGTTTGGTGCATTCACATCCAACACAATTAGAGGTGAGTGCTAAAGTGTTCATTGGTACGCAATTTATTTAAGTATGTTTATAACTGTTATCAAGATGGAGAAAATAAAACTTACAACAACCAGCTAGTAGTCATATTTGTAGGAGATTTGGTGAGATGTGGAATGATTGTGATACTGATACAGTGATAGTTAAATTAACATTGGGCATAAACTTGATTTTAGTTTAGAAATTATAATTTAGAAGCCTTGAACTTGTTGAAGTTGATATTAAAATGTTCTAAGTGAGGATCCCATGTTTGTGGTTTTATAGAGAGGGGGAATGTTTCTTCTAAATCTAACTGTTAGTGTTAGGCAAAAAATACCTTGTAACTGGTCCTGCTATAGTGTTAATCACCACATAAGGACAGGGCTCCTACCCACACTATTGGCCCTAGGCTACAGATCCACACAAGACGAAATTTAGTCATAATACAACACAGAATATTATAATTTCTAAGAAACTTATAAAAATCATCTGGAAATAGTGTTTCCAGAAACTGCTAATGCAAACTTGAATTACTGTCCTGATCACTATTGTAATGATGCCACTGACAGTGATGTAGTAACATAGAACATAATCACCATATGATATAAGACCATTGCATCCATGGAATCATTTTAGTAGCCCTTTTTTAAAACCCATTCCAGTAAATTGTAATGATTCAAGAATTATTTGCTTTCATATAATTTGTTTAAATGTATTTAATTAACCGTACTAAAACTCTATCATTATATTAATATTATATTTAAGGTATTTAGCATTGGGTTGCAATTTCATTTACTCAAACAGTCCAGCAGTTTGTATGATACTAGCAGTAACATAGACTTATTTGAGAGCTTGTTTGGTTGGGTTATTATGTAAATTCTATCAGCTTTACTACTTTTGGCACAGCACTGCTTTGATGATTTGATTCAAGCACGAATCAGTGGAGTCTGCTGAAAGCTGCCATGTATGCAGTGAACACTTTTTGGAATCAGACTTCCAAAATAAACTACAATTTGATATGGGATTTGCAAAAAAAACTCAATAAACTGGCACTAAAAAAAGATGCAGTGCCCATTATATATCTGAGGGAGATCCATCAAGCACGGCAATCAGCATTATTGAAATATTATCCAAGCTATGTTTGCTTTTCCAGTCCTAATGTATACTTAATCATATGCATACAAATTGGAGTATGTGCAGAATACAGTATCAGGAGTTCCACAGTTGATATTAGATCTACATCTAGATATAGATCCAGCACTTAGAAAAACAAATATTGACTAGAATTTAATCATGATTTACTATATTATCACCCATATGATCACACTGATGGCTGTAAATTCCGTACTATTTTCCTGACATTAGCATTGTAAAATAGTCTTTTATGACATTGTAACATATAACTATTGAAACATATCTATACCAAGAAAGATCAGACAACTTCCAGTCCTCGTCCACTTTGGCCAACTTGTCAATTATACACATTATCGTCTGCAAGCTCTGATTCAAACATAAGGTGCAACTGATACATTACATCTATCTTCCTCTTCATCTGCTGTTGCCATTTTTGTTTATCTTATGTGATGTAGCTGCATCCTTGTAACTTCTGTATTGCTAGCCAGGCATGGGTGAAAGGTCAATAAAATGAAAACAATAAATGTGTATAAATGTATAATGTTGTGAGATTTAAGCTATTTTGTCTAAACATTTTATGTTTTTGTGTTATAATTTGTGTTCATTCTGGAATGAAAGAGGCATAATTTATGTTTATTTCCTAATTTTATTGGTGGTTGTGAGATC